>NC_134488.1:134825054-135125054 GCF_040206685.1 Ascaphus truei
TAAATATAGAAATGCACATAGCAACAAAAAAAATAAACTACAATAAAAACAGCAGAAGTGCCTACTGTAACCTACAAGCTGTGTGAACATATAACAATGTATGAACAACAAGAAAAGAGAGCGCCCGATCCTAGTGCAGCATGAAAAAATACAATTTAATAAAAATGAATAAAACCAATAAATGCGAACTCAAAAACAAAGAATAAAAAAAGCATATAATGAGTATACTCATTCGCCAACCGCCCACGATGTGTCTTTGTTTGCGCGCCCTCTCTCCGTCTGTGTAGTCTCAGCTCTCCCGAACCAAAATCCAGCAGGGGATACAGGAAAAGGATCACCACAGTGTGACCCGGAAGTCCTCCACAATGTTAGTGCCCACTTCACCACGGACTGCCTTTGGGAGTGCTGAGAGACTTCTCCGATCAGCCCCTGCATCGTGGGGTCACGAATTACAGACCTCACATCCGGAATACACTAACATTGTGAAGGACTTCCAGGTCACACTGTGGTGATCCTTTTCCTGTATCCCCTGCTGGATTTCGGTTCGGGAGAGCTGAGACTACACAGACGGAGAGAGGGCGCGCAAACAAAGGCACATCGTGGGCAGTTGGCGAATGAGTATACTCATTATATGCTTTTATGTATTCTTTGTTTGTGAGTTCGCATTTGTTGGTTTTATTCATTTTTATTAAATTGTATTTTTTCATGCTGCACTAGGATCGGGCGCTTTCTTTTCTTGTTGTTCACAGATTTCTGGGAGTTCGTTGGTCCTTGCGGAGAGCAGCCAGATCCCAGCATGGACCCTTGGTTTGGTTGATATATATTTTTTCATTTTTCATTTTTATTCTCATTTTTTCATTTTTATTTTCATTTTTACACATTTAGTGTCATTTTTTGCATTTTTCCATTCATTAGTAATTGAGTATCATCCAGGAGGGATTCATTAGTGCAGTAGTCAAAATCACCAACATATGCCATTTCATTTTATTTGTCTTGTTCACTGGCATATATATATTTTTTTCAACAGCAGCTTTTTAAACATTGGCACTTAGCATTTTACCATATCATATTGCATGTAATTTTTATTAGTGTGAGTCAATGAGCCAAATTATTGTTTCACTTACCTTTTGCCATTCACCTCTGTTATATCTACTCAACACATCTTATTTGGTTATTTAGTGTGAGTTTACACCTGAGGAGCGCAGTCTATTCTTTGTTTATATAACAATATATATCAAATTAATAAACCCGCACACAGCCCTAGCGCATTACCAAAAACAATGTAATTTATTAATAAAATGTAGAGGGGAAAACAATGCCCACTTACCAGAAGACAGAAAATTAAATTCACATACAGGTGTCTTTGTATCTGTTACAATATTGTTTAAAAACCCTCCGCCAGCAGAGGGAACCTCCGGATAAGGTTAAACTTCAGATGCCTCCTGCCTGCTGTACATACTGCTGTTCATACTGCTTTACATACTGTACACACCGCTGTGGGAATCAGTAGTCCTCCGACACCAGTAACAACAGCTTCAGTGTCCATTTCAAATAGCAACAAACATGCAGGGCAATCCTGACGTAGTCAGCTGATGCTGACAAAACGCGTTGGGTGACATCATCACGCTACTCTGAAGCGCGACATGTGTATCAAAGGGATTCTCCTCCAAACACGTTGCTGCTAGTGAGAGAGGGACGGATTGCCCTGCATGTTTGTTGCTGTTTGAAATGGTAGCCCTGACAGTCTGTGTAGGCTTTGGCTCCGAAAGTCCCAGCTGATATACAGTGCACAACAGTACATAACAGCACTATTACATTATTAATAAAAATATACTTTTAATACTCTTCTAAGTCTCTTGGTATAGGGAATAGAAAAGAAAAATGCCCTTATTCCCCACACTATCATTAGACGTAGATGGACTCTGAGAGTCCCCTCACAACCTTATGGATGGTTGGAGTTCCCGTGAACCCCAATATAGGTTCTATGCTACCTGGCCATTAACTAGGATATCCCCCTTAACCTAGGGACCCTTATATTTACAGGGACACATTTCATCCATTTTCCCCATTTACCTTTCTGCACTATGCTGAAGCAGGGATTAGCGGTGAGTCGCGCAAGGGTTTTCAATGAGAGGTATTGCCAGGACAATGTGTCTACAAGTATCCGAAAATATGGCTTGATTCCCGGGTACATTTATAGGGGGACCGACAACCCCGGACTCCATCTACCTAGGCACATTCAGACAACAATTTCTGTGCAAACTCATCCGCTAGCAATCCTTACTCGCTGGCATCCCTGGGAAGGTAAACACAAACATTATCTATTACCGCATTTTACAGGTTCTGTTTGCATGGTTACTGGGTTCAAGAGCTGACTCTTCTTGGATCCTTTTTTCAGGTCAGGGGCAAACAGAACAGGTCTTGACCTTTATTAAGAGCCTGGTTACCCCCTCAATGTCACAACGCTCATATTAATATAATAGCACAGTGCTGTGTGTGAGGTGTGTGTGTAATGCCAGCTAACACAACGTATGTGCTATCATTTGTCTTGCAGATGGCTCAGTAAGCAGCTATTCTTTCAAAGGCTGTGTCAACATGTTCGGGTGTCTGCTTGGATTTGCTGTGTTACCGGGAACTAAGGAACTGAAATGTAAGAAAATGCATTGTACTCCGGCTTTGGAAATCCCAACCAGTTCCTCTGCCTCTAGTTTAGAATTGGAAAATGTAATTTTCAGTGTACTACAGTAACAAATGTTTAATCTGTTTTACAAGGAACTAAGTCATTGAAATGTAAACAAACGGAGTGTAATAAGGCTGAGGAAATCAAATACATTGTCTTTACCCCTGTAACTGCTTATCGATTAGTTGCTAAAACAAGTTGAACCTGTGTCATATTTAGTGATATGATGCATGTATGAAGTAACCTTTCCTTAACCTTTGCTCTAGTGCGATTTCTGTTCTGTATGTTTCATGAATAATTCATACAGACTTTCTGATCAATAAAGATTTAGTTCCAGACACTGTACGGTTTCATTCTTGACAGACATATTTTGTTGTATATGTAATTATACCTGTATACTGTTTGTTTTCTCAGACATAAATAGACAGTGCTTGACAAATCACCCCAAAATCTTCTTGCGAACCAAAAAATCTACTCGCCACCTATCCCCCCCTGGCCCCACCCCCACTTTTAAAAAATGGAGTAAATTCCTAATAAGAATTGAGTGTGAGTGGTTGAGTGTGTGACTAGTCTGGATGGGTGAGTGTGTGACTACACTGGGTGGGTAAGTGTGTGACTAGTCTGGGTGTGTGTGTGACTAGTCTGGATGGGTGAGTGTGTGACTACACTGGGTGGGTGAGTGTGTGACTAGTCTGGGTGGGTGAGTGTGTGACTAGTCTGGGTGGGAGAGTGTGTGACTAGTCTGGGTGGGAGAGGTTGTGTGTGTGACTAGTCTGGGTGGATGAGTGTGTTACTAGTCTGGGTAGGTGAGTATGTGACTAGTCTGGGTGGGTGAGTATGTGACTAGTCTGTGTGGGTGGGTGGGTGAGTGTGTGACTAGTCTGGGTGGGTGGGTTAGGGAGTGTGTGACTAGTCTGGGTGGGTTAGGGAGTGTGTGACTAGTCTGGGTGGGTTAGGGAGTGTGTGACTAGTCTGGGTGGGTTAGGGTGTGTGTGACTAGTCTGGGTAGGTGAGTCGGTGCCTAGTCTGGGTGGGTGACTGACTGTCTGACTGGGTGGCTGTCTTACTGGGTGGCTGTCTTACTGGGTGGGTGACTGACTGGGTGGCTGTCTGACTGGGTGGCTGTCTGACTGGGTGGCTGTCTGACCGGGTGGGTGGGTGACTGCCTGGGTGGTTAATGCCTGGGTACAATTAATATTAAAAAGACCCCCGCCGCCCCAAAACATATAAAAAATACACTCATACCCCAATACATATTAAACAAAAAGCAGATTTACCGACGACACGTGGGAGGGGCCTGCAGAACAACTACCAGGAGGAGCCTGCTGGCTGCTGAAGATGGTACGGTGGGGGGAGGGGCTGCGGATGCCCCCGTAGGAGCCTGCTGCAGATGGGCCTGGGGGTAAGCTTTCAGCAGACAGGCCTGGGGGGGGGGGCACCTGCTGCAGACATGCCTGGGGGGGAGCCTGCAGCAGACGGGCCTGGGGGGGGGGGGGGAACCTGCTGCAGATGTGTCACGCTGTGCTCACCACAAACAGGACTAGACCGCGGGGCCGAAGTGGGGATGTATATAACCGCCGCCCTATAACCACGGAGCCAGGTCCGGAATGCGTTGTCGGAGACGTGGTGCTGGGTCGGAGCAGGAGAGTTCGGGGAAGCCGTGGTACTTGCCGTGATCCGGGGTTGGAGAGACAAGAATCGTCGTATACAAAGCCGTGATTGAGGAGAGGAGAGAGAATAATCGTCGTTATCCAAAGCCGTGATGAAGGAGAGGAGAGAGCGGGGGTCCAATAACAAGCCAAAGTCCAGGGGTAGAGAAGAGACAGGTCCAGGTACGAGCAGGGGTCACAACACGAGTCAGGCATGGCACAGGAACAGACAAAATCCAAGAAGCAGCAAGCACAGCACAACAGTGTTTATGTCCAGCAAAGTGAAAGTGAAACAGGAAGGCATTTAAAGGGGAAAGCACCAATCAGGAACTAGCAGATGATGACCTCACACATAAGCCATGAGCCGATAGGGTAGTGCAGGATTGGCTACTGGTGTAACACAGCTGATGCTGCTAGTGTTCGTTGGCGTGCGGCGTGCGCGTGTACGAGGAGTGCAACGCAGAGTGGATGCTGTGGTGATACTGTGGGAGCGTGCCTCCACGGATGAAGCATTGCGCAGCTGCGTGCGCACCGATAGCGGTCTGTGAATGTCAGAGGTACAGCTGCGTGACGCGTGCTGGGGGAGGAGCCTGGCAGCGATCCTGACAGTACCCCCCCCCTTCAGGGGAGACCTCCAGACGACCCAGGGCAGGCTTCAAAGGGTATCTGTGATGAAAAGCCTTGACCAATCTCGAAGCGTGTATCTGTTCCCGAGGGATCCATTCACATTCCTCTGTATCAAAAACCCTTCAATGCACGAGGTATTGCAGTTTACCCCTTGATAATCTGGAGTCGAGGATTGTCTGCACCTCAAACTCCTGTTGACCCTCCACAAGAACAGGCTGAGGTGGCAAGTCTCGAATGGATGATTGGGGATCCTGGATAAAGGGTTTCAAAAGAGAAATGTGAAAAGCAGAAGGAATCTTCATGGTTGCAGGCAATTTAAGCCGGTATGTGACAGGATTAACCCTCTCCGTAATGACGAATGGACAATGAATCTGGGTGCCAATTTGGGTGAAGAGACCTTGAGACGAATATTCTTCGTTGAAAGCCAGACCTTTTGTCCAGGAGTAAAAGATGGAACCTCCCGACGGTGACGATCGGCTTGTTTCTTCTGCATACTGATGGCTTGTTTCAAGTTCCCCTGAATCTTCTCCCAAGAGTCCTGGAGGCACTGGATTCTATCCTTGGTGGCAGGAACTCCCGAACTGGAGACTGTGACAGGAAAGGCCGAGGGATGAAATCCATAATTCGTGAAAAAGGGGGACTGTTGAGTGGACTCATTTCTAAGGTTATTATGTGAAAATTCCGCCCATGGGAGGAGATCAGACCAATTGTCCTGTGAATCCGAGACAAAACAGCGAATGAACTGTTCTAAGGACTGATTGGTCCTTTCCGTTTGTCCATTCGTTTGTGGGTGGTAGCCAGAGGAGAAATGAAGTGAAATGCCCAGATGTTGGCAGAAGGCTCTCCATAATCTGGAGATAATTTGCGAGCCTCGATCCGAGACTATGATTTGTGGAGTACCGTGGAGTCTGAAAATCTCCTTGACGAAGACTTCTGAGAGTTTAGGCGCGCTGGGCAAACCTTTAAGTGGGATGAAATGCGCCTGTTTAGAAAAGCGATCCACAACCACCAGTATGGTGTACATCCCTTTAGAGCTGGGTAACTCCACGATAAAATCCATGGAGAGATGTGTCCATGGACGATCTGGAATTGGTAGTGGTTGAAAAAGGCCTCCCGGCCTATTGCGAGGCGTCTTATTCTGAGCGCATATGAGACATGAAGCCACAAATCTTTCAATGTCTTTGCACATTCCTGGCCACCAGAAGGTGCGCTCCAACAAGTCGATTGTTCTCCTGGTGCCGGGATGACCAGCGGTCCTGGAAGCATGACCCCATTCCATCACTTTCCTATGGAAGTTCGTGGGAGTGAACAGACGTCCTTCTGGAACCTTGAGGCCTACAGGGATGTTACGTTGAGCCCTGGTAATGTGTGGTAAGGCGTCAAAGGTGTTGGCAGACAAAATACATGCGGGAGGAAGTATAGTCTGTTGATGATCTCTGCTCTGTCCTCGACCAGGAATTGTCTGGATAGTGCATTGGCTTTCACTTTTTGGAACCAGGGATATACGATATAAGAAAGTTAAAACGGGTGAAAAATTGGGACCACCGTGCCTGTCGTGACCCCAAGCGACGCGCACCTTCAATGTAGAGTAGATTCTTGTGGTCAGTCAGGATAGTGACTGGTGTCTCAGTACCCTTGAGAAGGTGTCGCCATTCTTCTAAGGCCATCTTTATTGCGAGGAGCTCATGGTCTCCTACATCGTAGTTTCTCTCCGCAGAAGAATTTTTTTTGGAAAAAAACGCACATGGATGCAGGCGGGCCTGTGTGTGTTTTTCCTCTGAGACAGTATTGCCCCAACTCCTACGTCAGAGGCGTACACTTCCAGCTTAAAAGGTAACCCTGGATCTGGGTATACCAAGATGGGGGCAGAAGAAAAGGCTTTCTTTTATTTTTCAAACGCTCTGGAGGCTTCAGGAGACCAGTGTGTTGGATCTGCCCCTTTTTGGGTTAAAGCCATAATGGGTGCCACTATAGAGGAGAAGTTTTGAATAAATCGCTGATAGTAATTTGCGAACCCAAGAAATCTTTGCACGGCTTTAAGAGATAATGGACACGGCCAGTCCGTAACTGCTTTGACCTTGTCGGGATCCATGGCGAGTCCAGTGTCCGAAATAATGTAACCGAGGAAGGAGGTTGAAGACTGATGAAAGTGGCATTTCTACAGTTTGGCAAAGAGCTTATTCTCCCGTAGCCTTTGAAGAACTTGGTTAACATGTACTGGATGTTCCTGAATGTCTTTGGAGTAGATCAAAATGTCATCCAGGTACACGATTACATGTTGGTCTAACAGGTCACTGAAGATTTCATTAACGAAATCTTGAAATACAGCTGGCACATTGCAGAGACCAAACGGCATCACTAGGTACTCGTAGTGCCCATCACGAGTATTGAAGGCCGTCTTCCACTCATCTCCCTGACGAATCCTTACCAAGTTGTAGGCCTCTCGTAGATCCAACTTGGTAAAGATGTTGACGCCCTGTAGCCTATCGAACAGTTCGGAGATTAACAGGATAGGATAACGATTCTTTACGGTAATCTTGTTGGGGCCGCGATAGTCAATACAAGGGCGGAGCGAGCCATCCTTCTTTTTTACAAAACAGAAGCCTGCGCCAGAAGGTGAGGAAGATTTAAAAAAAAACCCTGTGAAGATTCTCCTGAATGTAGTCTTTCATAGCTTTAGTCTCAGGCAGAGACAGTGGATAGGAGCAACCTCTAGGCGGAATGGCACCGGGCAACAAATCGATGGGGCAGTCATATGGCGATGCGGTGGAAGTTCCTCTGCTTGCTGTTTGTTGAACACATCCCGGAAGTCTTCCAGTATTCTACTGGAAGTTGTACTCTGTCTGGATCAGGTACAGATACTCCCGCCAAAGTCTTTGAAGGGGGTAAGCAATGCTTCTGACATTGAGGGCTCCAGCGGATAGGCAAAGACTCCATCCTGTCGATTAGGGGTTTGTGTGTCTGCAGCCACGGAAGCCCCAGAATGACGTCTGCCTAGCGGGCATGGATGGCGTCCAATTGTATAGTCTCGGAGTGAGACTCCCCGGTCAAAATCTGGATGGGTACAGTCTGAAGGGAGATGAATGCGGGTTGCAGCGGACGGCCATCTATCGCTTCGAGAGCCACGGGATGATCCATAAGTACCAAGGGTATTCGGTGTCTCTCCGCAAATTCTTGGTCAATAAAGTTTCCCCCCGACCCGGAGTCCAGAAAGCCCTTTGTCGTGACTCGGAAGGTCTCTCCAGAAATGGTGATTTGGAGGGTGATCCTAGTGGAAGGTTGCAAGGGTGGTAAGTATGCGGTGCCCAGCGTGATCCTCCCGACTTTTACTGGGTTGTGGAGTTTTCCCGGTCTCAGCGGGCAGGTAGCCAGTAGGTGCCCATTGTTCCGGCAGTATAGGCATAGACCTGCGCGTCGTCTGCGCTGCCTCTCACCAAACGAAAGCCTGGTCCCTCCTAGTTGCCTAGGTTCATCCCCTTACCCCTGAAGAAGTGACGTCAGAGTCACGAAACGCGCGTAGGGTGGAGCTTGCAGGTCGTGCCGCTACGTGAAGACCCTGTGTGAGGAGAAGAGGTTGATTGGCGGGGAACGTCATCGGAGGAGGGACCAGGCGCTCCGAGTCGCGGCCACGAAACGGGGATCTACGCCGACTCCAGCCTCCTCCTGCAATCCCTAGGCATCCTCGCATGTTAAGCGGACGGCACGTTGTAGGACACGCATAGGGCATTACAGCATGTGAGTGCATGTTTTTACGCCTGTTATTTTAGAAATAAATGTTTATAGTATCACACTATTGGTGCCCATTTCTGTTCCCATTCGGTATATGGTGTTGCTGATGCTGGAAGTAAGGATCGTGTTACCAGTAGCAGGAATCAGTCGGAGCCAACCGTGAGGAGAATAAAGAAACCTTTTGAGGCCCATTATTATCTATTTTTAAGTAAGTAGATAGCAACGGTGGGGGTGTGGAACACTGACCATAGGGTACTGCGCAATGGTTGTTTCATTTGTATTTCCAGACAAGTCTCCAATCTAAAATAACGGGACATTGTGGACTGTGGATCTCATTCTTATCATCAATTGATTCATGGGACTACTTCCTTCTGTCAGGTTTAATATCTGATAGTGCGCCAGGGAATCACTGTTTGTGTTGTATGTATCTGTGCTTTTTTGTCATTTTTCATCTAGCGTTGGGGCTTTAGAGGAACAAAGTCAGCTTGGTAATTACCAGGAGAAGGAGGTAAGTCCAGGGGTTTAGCAACAGGACTGGTAGCGCAGGGAAGCAGTCCCAAAACAGCATTGCAAGCGAAGATAGGATCCTGCTCTCTTATGTACTGGTCCAAAGACAGGGATAGTTCATGAAAGGTATCTTGATTCTGCGCCAGTTTCACAGGATTTACGTTTTCCCAGGTCACAGGGGAGCCAGGGGCAGGAACATGGGAAATCATAGTCTGTTTTAATTCTCTAAGGCGCTGGGCCTTAATCAGAAGTTCTTTACGGAGCTCTTGCCCAGACAGGGTTAGGCCAAAAAACAGGGACTGGGTTTCAGGCGGAGGTAGTCTCTCAAATATATACTGATCTTCAGACAGGGGCTGATTTACAGACTGGGACCGGTTTTCAAAGAGGACCACGTTTTCAGAGGGGAACCGACCTAACTCCACCTCAGCGGGGTCCGAGTTTGTGGGCTGGACATAGTGTCACGCTGTGCTCACCACAAACAGAACTAGACCGCGGGGCTGAGGTGGGGATGTATATAACCGCCGCTCTACAACCACGGAGCCAGGTCCGTAATGTGTTGTCGGAGACGTGGTGCTGGGTCGGGGCAGGAGAGTTCGGGGAAGCCGTGGTACTTGCCACGATCCGGGGTTGGAGAGAGAAGAATCGTCGTATCCGAAGCTGTGATCGAGGAGAAGAGAGAGAAGAATCATCGTTATCCGAAGCCGTGATCAAGGAGAGGAGAGAGCGGGGGTCCAATAACAAGCCGAAGTCCAGGGGTAGAGAAGAGACAGGTCCAGGTAGAAGTAGGGGTCACAACAGGAGTCAGGCATGGCACAGGAACAGACAAAATACAAGAAGCAGCAAGCACAGCACAACAGTGTTTATGTCCAGCAAAGTGAAAGTGAAACAGGAAGGCATTTAAAGGGGAAAGCACCAATCAGGAACTAGCAGATGATGACCTCACACATAAGCCACAAGCTGATAGGGTAGTGCAGGATTGGCTACTGGTGTAATACAGCTGATGCTGCTAGAGTTCGTTGGCGTGCGGTGTGCTCGCGTACGAGGAGTGCGACGCAGAGTGGGTGCTGTGGTGATACTGTGGGAGCGTGCCTCCACGGATGAAGCATTGCGCAGCTGCGTGCGCACCGATAGCGGTCTGTGAATGTCAGAGGTACAGCTGCGTGACGCGTGCTGGGGGCGGAGCCTGGCGGCGAGCCTGACAAGATGGGCCTGGGGGGGGAACCTGCTGCAGATGGGCCTGGGGGGAGAGCGTGCTTCAGACAGGCCTGGGGGGGGGGAACCTGCTGCATATGGGCCTGGGGGTAAGCCTGCAGCAGACGGGCCTGGGGGGGGAACCTGCTGCAGATGGGCATGGGGGTAAGCCTGCAGCAGACGGGCCTGGGGGGGGGGGGAACCTGCTACAGATGGGCCTGGGGGTAAGCCTGCAGCAGACAGGCCTGGGGGAGCCTGCAGCAGACAACCGACTGTGAGGGGGCTGCAGATGCCAAGGCAGGAGCCTGTTGAACACGGGCCGATGGAGGGAGCTGGGGATGCCCCCGCAGAAGCCTATGTTGGAGTGCTGGGTAAGGTAGGTGGGGGTGTCATGGGAGACCAATGCTTTTAACATCTTTATTACCGGATCCTTTGATTGAACAAAGCGTGAGATAAAATAAATTGTGATTTATTTACACGAGAAACACACACAGCTTTATTTACAAAATAACACGAATAAACACTTGCTGGAACGGGGCAAAACGAAATAAAATGTCCACGGAATGAACTTCACAGAAACGAAGTCTCCAGGCACCAATTCCCAGGAGTGGGGTTGGTGCGCAAATAGAGACAGTCTTTGACTAGGGGCGCTGCATGCAACCCCTGTTTCTCCGCCAAAATAAATCTTTTCGTTCTGCCTTTGCAGGATTCGTTCGCAAATCCTCAGTTCTAACAAACTCTTGAAGCGGGGTACATATCTTAGTTACGATGAAATAGTCTTTGTACAGCACAATGTATCTTAAATGAATCTGCCATCCCCACTGACTGCACAGACTTTTAAAACTTATTCAAAGCCTATCTGTACTATGTGCAGCCAATCTCGACGTGGAACCAAACCCCCACTATTGCAGGGTACATGCAACCAAACACGCGAGTTCTCTTGATAAAGCTTATTTATTGAGCCTTAAAAACATACAGCACACAAAAACAAAATAGCTTCTCTTCAGCATCCAAAAACAAAATAGCTTCTCTTCAGCAGTTAAAAACAAAATAGCTTCTTTTTAGCATAGCAAACAAGGCAGCTTCTCTTCAGCATGCAGGACACAGACAGTTATCACACATGTACTTTGAAAAACAAACCTTATAGTAGTAATCTATTCAGTATTTCAATCCTGTCTCCTGACCACCTAGCTTTCATGTGTGTACAGCCTGGGGGTTTTAAAACACCTTGATTATGCAGCTGGGGTCAGACTAATTAAGCAGCCCATCTCAACTGAAACGTAACGTCGTCACTGCTGCACTGTAAGCCTAAACATAGGTTTGCCAGGTATATGGCTGGTGACGTTCATTCACCCTGTCACATTCCTCCCCTGTTAGTGTGTGGCTTGGGCTACTCACGGCTGAAGCCCGATCATCCACCCCTTCTCTAGAAAAGAAGTCAGCATTTGCATTTTCTTTTCCAGGCCTGTGCTGAATCTCAAATGAGAAGGGTTGGAGTGCCATATACCACCTGGTCAATCTAGCATTGGAGTCCTTCATACTATTTAACCGTTTTAATGGAGAATGGTCCGTCACCAGGGTAAAATTGACTCCTGCCAGGTAATGCCTCAAAGCCACGATTGCCCACTTTACTGCGAGGCACTCGTTCTCAATCACTGAGTAGATTTTTTCCCTCAGGAATAATTTCCTACTCAGAAAAAGGATCGGATGTTCCACTCCCTCAAACTGTTGTGACAACACTGCCCTTAGCCCTATCTCTGATGCATCGGTTTGCACTACAAAAGGCCTGTTGAACTCTGGGCTTCTAAGGACGGGACCCTCTGATAGACACTTTTTATGTCCTCAAATTCTCTCTGACACTCCCTTGAACATACCACTTGTGTAGGGGCACACTTTTTTGTGAGGTCCATTAATGGGGCATCAACTTCCGAGTAGTTGGGGATGAACCGCCAATAGTACCCTTCTTAACCCAGCAGAGAGCGTACCTACGTTTTTGTTTGGGGGGTCGGAACTTCTTTCAGGGCAACTACCGTGTCGGCTAGTGGCCTTACTTTTCCACCTCCCACTACATACCCTAAGTATTTGGTTTCCGCCTTACCTAAGGCACATTTCTTAGGGTTGACTGTGAGCCCTGCCTCTCTTAGAGATTTGAGGACCGCTTCCAGCCTATTTAGATGGGCCTGCCAGTGTTTACTATAAATGACAATGTCATCTTGGTAGGCTGCTGCATAAGCCCTATGGGGTCTCAGCACTTTATCTATGAGTCTCTGAAATGTGGCTGGGGCTCCATGCAGTCTAAATGGCATTGTCACAAACTGGTATAAACCCATGGGAGTGGCAAAGGCTGTTTTGCACTTGGACTTTTCCTCTAAAAGTATTTGCCAGTTTCCTTTTGTTAAGTCCAGCGTGGATATATATTCCGCGTTATCTGTCGGAGGTCCACACAAAACCTTACCTTCCCATCGTGTTTAGAGACCATAACTAGTGGACTTCACCACTCACTGCATGATTCCTCAATTACTCGTAAGTGTAACATTTCTTGTACCTCATTCTCCACCAGGGCCCTACGACTTTCAGGCAACCTATAAGGACGGGAATGTACTTTTACCCCAGGGGCTGTCTCAATCACATGTGAAATTAAATTAGTTTGCCCTGGCAAATCAGAAAAAACATCATGGAATAAAGTAATTATTTCTAACATGTCCCCTTTTTGTTCAGAGGACAACTGTCTACCCATTGGGATTTTATCATCACCCCCGATGTTCTCCCGTGGGGGCAGAGGACCCAAGTCCGTTTCCTCCTCCACCGGGTGGATGAATAGAGAACGCTGCATCTTCCTGGGTTTCAGCAAGTTCATATGGTAAATTTGTTTACCCTTCCTGGACCCTGGTTGAGCAATCTCGTAATCCACATCACCCGTGCGGCGGAGTACTTCGAATGGGCCCTGCCATTTGGCTAGGAGTTTGCTCTCACAACTGTGTAACAACAACATCACTTGATCTCCTGGGTGAAACACTCTCATACGAGCATTATGATTGTAATGTCTCTCCTGACTGTCCTGCGCTGATCTAAGACTCTCCCTGGCAAAATGGCCAACCACATATAGGCACTTCCTAAGGTCTAGTACATATTGCAGGGTATTCTTAGAAGGGGACTGCTGTTCCTCCCAGGACTCCTTTAGGAGGTCTAGGATACCCCGGGTTTGGCGGCCATAGAGCAATTCAAATGGAGAGAATCCCGTGGAGGCCTGGGGAACTTCCCGCACTGCAAACAGCAGAAAAGGGAGAAGTTCATCCCAGGCTCTCTTCTCTGAATCTACAAATTTCCTCAGCATCCCTTTTAGAGTTCGGTTAAATCTTTCCACCAATCCGTCAGTCTGTGGATGGTAGACCGATGTCCGAACAGACTTGACCTCTAGTAATTTTAAGACATCCTGCATCAGTTTAGCCATAAAATGTGTACCTTCGTCTGTCAACATAACCTGGGGAAGTCCAACCCGTGAGAACAGCTCCAACAACTTGTTGGCTACTTGCTTCGCCATTGCTGTTCTCAGGGGGAACGCCTCAGGATATCTTGTTGCATAGTCAACTATTACAAGAATAAACCTGTGCCCTTTCGCAGAAGGTTCTAGAGGTCGTACGAAGTCTACCCCAATCCACTCAAAGGGAACTGACACCAAGAGTAGAGGAACCAAAGGGACTGGTTTTTGTCCCTTCGGACTAGTTAGCTGGCACTCCGGACATGCCGCATATAACTTAGCAATATCACTATGTATCCCGGGCCAATAGAATCGGGACAAAATATAGTCCAATGTTTTATCCCTGCCAAGGTGACCACCCCAAGGGACAGTATGGGCTAGAGTGAACAAAGATTTAACAAATGCCTTGGGAACCAATATCTGTCTGGTAAGCTCCCCTGTTTGTGTCTGCCTATTCACCCTATACAGGATATCATTTGATAATTCAAAACGGGGGAATACTATCACCCCCTGTGCATTCAATATCTGCTCATCAATTTTTACCACTTTATCATACTGTCTAGCAAGGACTGGGTCTTTCCTTGGCCTCTGGCAAAAATCAGGGAGGAATTGGTATTGAAAGAACACAAGGATAGAGCATATATATGGAGGAGTAACCGCAGGGACATATGTCAAGGAGACTTATAAAACGTAACGCGGTTACTCCTCCATATATATGCTCTATCCTTGTGTTCTTTCATACAATTTTTCAAGGATGTTGCTTTTGTCATCATATATGCTGCTACTCACAGATCTTTGTTTTTAATTTATATGTTATTGTCGTACTGTCTATATGTTATCACGGTTAGTTGGGGCTTGTTCCAATTTAGACACTGCGGTGTTTACGTAGCACCCTCGTCATTGTCAAGTACTGATTGCTAATTGACATTATCTGTTTTGCATTTTGTATTGACCAATCATGTTAGGGAACTATGTATATAACACTCCAGTGTGAGAGATCTTTGTACTCTTTGATAAAGTTCCTGAACGGAACGAAACGCGTCAGAGGTGTTCTCTGTGATGTGATGTGCAGCACTACAGTGCAATAAAATTGCTTTTATTCATTTTGTATCCGGCTGAGTTCCTGAGGCTGTGACCACCCACCAACTACATTTCACATTCTCGCATATTCCTAACCTAAGTTAGCTTCCTGTGAAAAAGCGGCTGGAGTTAAAACCCTTTTTCCTCTTTGTGGTTTGGCAGTGAAACATTGTTGTAATACTCGGAACTAATACATAACTGCGACCGCACTCATACAAAGTAACTTTGTATAATGATGTGGTTCTTTTATGCATAGCGGGACACACACAGACAATTCTAACACATTTACAGACTTGCAGCCAGCAGTGGGCTGCAGAGCTGACACTTCACATTTACCCCATATGACTGAGGGGAACTCTGTTACATGACTTATACATGTGGTTCCCTTATACCTAGTGGGACACACACAGACTGTTCTAACACAATTACAGGATTGCAGCCATTAGTTGGCTGCAGAGCTGACACTCTGCATTCCCAATATGACTCAGGGGCACCTAGCCAGGCATAATACCTTTATTTACTGGCCTGGGTACCCCTTCACCATCACAGGGAGGGGCGTGCGCAGCCTCCTTGCCACGTGACGTTGTAGCGTCCCATTGACATGGCAATAAGGTGGCCATTTTAAGTGGTAGAAGGAAGTAGGAAAATACATATACATACATATACATACATACATATACTGTCGCAGCCGAGCTGAGTCTAACACTCACCCAGCTTGTCCCACGGCTGCTTTCGGGCTGGCGCCGAACTTGGCCGAGCGCCAGCCGGATCCACCCTGATCGTTCCTCTCCCCTCTGTCTCTCCCCTCTGCTTCTCCGGGTCCACCGGGTCCCCCGGGCCCTCCACCGCCTTTCCCACGTCCCCCTTAACCCGCTCCACCTTCAGGGAGCCCTGGGCACTAAACGGAAGTTTGCGATTGAGAATTGTGTGATTGGACGACTCTGCTTAACAGCTGAGGCCCTGCAGTTCCAAAATTAAAGGCATAATATATTTGAAGGCAAGTGTTTGCAGCGTGAAGGTCCCATTACCCACTTTTTCCTGAGAGGGTCACACAGAGATAACAAGAAACTCTGAACTTTATTGGGGTTGGATAAATCGCTTTTGTTACTTTTTATCTGGGCTCTGTGTTTCTCTTCTGAGATTGATACTACCTCCTATTTTTGCTCCGATTTTGCGATTGGACATTGCTGATACCATTTAGTGTGTTACTATTGCCATACTGAGAGTTTTCCAACTACACTGTGTTTTGTTTCAACAATATTGCAGTATGGTAGTTTTATTTATTTTTTCTTAGGTATTTTCGCTCCCCTGATTTTTCCTTTGTATGTATCCCTTAGGTAGGGATCCTGCCCTTAGCTGAGTGAATCTGGTCAGTGATACAGCTGCAGTGCTGTGTGCTCTGACAAGAGGCAGTGTGGCTTTGCAGTGCAGCAACAGCAGTTAGTTTGGCAGTTTCAGGAAAGGCCCCTTTCAGTGCGAGGGGGGGTTGCTTTCTACAGTACAGTGTTATGTGATATCACCGGTGCCAGTTGCATGCGGTGATCGTGGCCTGCGTATGGGCTCAGACAGGCTCTACTACAAGAGACATTCTGCGGGTGCGACGCTCCACGAGGGAGACACCTCACGCAGAGGCGGATTCCCGTTCCTGCATCAGACCCTTTTTGAAGAGCTTTACACCTGGGCACGGACGTGTGCCCGGGCAGGTATCTATAAGTGCACCAACTATACACACGTGAGCAGCGCTGCCACACATCTGGGTGGGGGTCCAGGACACTGGGACACTGGTGCCGAGCACTCGATTATTGTGGGCATTGTATGGTTGGGTTACTATTGGGCGGAGAGGCCAAGGGCCTTAACCAAGGGGATATTGATGCCCTTGCACCCAATGTATGTTTTGTAATGCATAGAACTGTTGCTACTCTATATTAGGACACTGTGTGTTATGTTACTGATCCCTATAGTAAACCCTTTTAGCCATGACCTTTGGTGTGGGCTGGTTACTTTATGGATGTTGCTATGTGAGGGCCTTTATGGATGTTCCTATGTGAGGGCCATTCTACATTCCTAGAATCTCACATAGGTGGATCTGAGCCTCCGCTAGCTGGGAGCCTGGGGCAACACTTATTAGCGCAGCGCCTCCACTTACCCAGGATCCCCGTAATATGAGACTCCCCATGGCAAGAAACATATGCACACACATATATGATGCAACCAACTTTACTATAATACACGATACCTTAGCACTCTATCATATTAACACACAGCATATAACCCAACACATAACCTATAACGTAATATAACCTTAACTCAGCTAAATGATAATGTTCTTATAACGTGAGTGGCTCGGCCACGCTCTTAATGAGTATTGTCCTGTACAGTAGTGGCTCAACCACGCTCTTAATGAGTATGTCCTTGTCCGTCACCGCGTGCCCCACACACCGTGTCCTTGCACTAATAGAAAGGAGTGTTCTGTGTATTAGGCCTTTGGTCACTCACTAGTGTCCTCAAAGAGTTACGCCTAAGGCGGGATCAGCGCCTGTTGACCGGTGTTGGTGCACTTAATGTAAATACCTTCCGGTCACGGCGGTGACCGGTAATACTTCTAAAAGGATCAGCCGAATCCTTGCTTGTCTTTGATGTCTGCAGTGCAGCTGTCTGGTCCCAAGCAGCTCACCAGCAAACCTGCTCTGCATGCTTGTCCCTAACTGTCTACATAGTAAGGTGACTGATCGCTACCACTATGGGCGTCCCTGCAGCACAGCAACCTACTGTGTCTCAGGGGTTTCTCCTAAGGGCCTGCAGGGTAAAGCTAGCCTATGCAGGCAGCTCACGGACCCCCTGCACGCATACACCCTCCTCCTTTACCTTCCAGATCCCTTCTGACTAGCGTGGTCTCTCCCCCAAGCTTCCCTTTCCTCCTCCCGTAATTCTAGCCTTCCGATTGGCTCCTCAAGTCAGGTAACTGCCCAGGAGCTCATGGAAGTTGTAGTTCCTCAACGGAGCCTCTCTGCCTTGAGCTGCACAGACTCACAGCTCTTGCATCAGCCTCTGCAACACTGTTGCAGACCCTCACATGACTCTCCTGAACAGAGTCAAAACACCAACTGAACACACATATGAGGTTCCTACCACATCCCTACATATGCAAAGCTATGGGCCAAACATACCAAAATCCCACCTACTATACTCTTCCTTTTGATGTTATTAGATACTGTAACATGCCACGTTTGGTAGCTCTAGTATTTAGCTTGTAGATTTGCAAGCCGGACAAAAAAAAAAAAAACTTTTGGAAATATATATGTAACGGGTATTCCCCCCCCCCAATCGCAGATATATTGTGGGTGCAAGGAACATACGGTGTTACCAGGTGTGTGGTGCGTTACCTGTTGGCTCACAGGAGGGCTGAGCTTCCGCCACGGGGAACCTGGGGCAATTATACTACTATGGGTAACCACTTACTCGATACAGCACCTCCACCTGCGATGGCTCCCACCATAGGGGGAGTGGTTCCTCGCAGGACACATACAAATAACCAACACACAGTGATGTATAATAACTAGTGACTTTACTAACATGCAAGACAACATATCACGGCAATACCATACTAACCGGTGTCCCTCTCTAGAGGAGACACTCACTGCGTCACGCAGGACACTTTCCAAACACTAGATGATCCCACCCAGTGTCCCGAGAATCCCCACCCAATGTCCCGTACTCTTGGAGAGAACGTGGGTGACTGCGCAGTCACTATTACACTAAGGGCCCGTTGGTGCACTTATGACCGTATAGTACCTGCCGAGCACTCCGGTGCTCGGATCAGCAACACTTCACAAAGGATCAGTCGTAGGATGACTCCGTCTGATCCCCAACCGGACTCCTTGCACGAGGACCACCAGGGGAGATCCCACCCTGGAAATAGTCTCTGTGGACCTCAACTTGGGTCCAAACCTCTTAGCAGGAACCGCAGCGTCCGCTGTGTCCCTATATAACTATGTAACAACGTCACACTCACTGTATTATAGGCCGTCCCTACAGCACAGCAACCTTAGGTGGCTTAGGGGGCCTGCGGGGCTGCCTATCCTATGCAGGTAGGTCCCTGCACCCACCCTACTCGTAACTCGGGCCCTGGGCTATGGTCCATGGATTGGTTACCGCTATGAACCCCCCAGTCGCCTCACACTACATGCCTCCCCTAGTTCCTGCAGCCACGCACTGCAGGCTAACACTAAGCCCACTTGCCCCTTCCTTCCCTTTCTGTTCCCCAGCTCTAACTAAAGTAAGTGACAGGGTCCCTAGCCTGAGGGCTGTCCCTGGCAACACTCACTAACCTGGTGGGGAATCAAGGCTAACGTGGGCCTTGGGGGTGCTGGCCTAGTACAGGGAGTACCTGACTCCTGTACCCTACCTCTTTCCAAGGGCTGCTCCTGGCTCTGACTGACTAGCGTGGGCTCAGCGCGTGAATTGTATCCACTTGCCTGCCTGGAGATCCTAAGCCCTATTGGCTCCCTGGCATCACGTGGGGCATACAGAGGCTCCTGGGACTCGTAGTCCCTACTTAGAGCCTTCCCTAATAGGCTAGGGCTTCACTGGCTTTTCTGGCTCTCCTCTGCGCATGCGCGAGCTCCCTGAAGTCCTCCCGGCGCTCCTAGCCCCTGCGTATGTGCAATGCACCTAACAATGGCGGCGCCCTACTCCGCGAGCCGCCGGGACAGCAGCAACGCGACCGCGGCCTAAACAACGGCCCGATCGCGTCCCCGGCAACCGGCCCGCTCGCGTCCCCGGCAACCGGCCGCAACTCTAAAGAAACGCACGGCTCGCGCACCTGCCCCCTCACTCCCTCGTCCTCGGTGGCCCTCCGCAGAGGAAGGAGGGGGGTCAGTTACGACAAGGGGGACCTGGCTACATCTACACACACACTCCTACTTACACACACACTCTTACGAACACACACACACATGATTCGCTCCGCACTGCGAATTGGTGAACAGAGAGGCATTAACCCTTAAACAAGAGCCCGAGTAAAAAGTGGATAGGGGCACTGTAGCCATGTGTCCTTTGGCTACTAATCTGCCCTGCCTAACACATAAGCCCTGGTACAAGTGCAGGCAGTGTTAGGGTTAATCTGGGTTCCACTGCAGTAAACAACTCCCTGGAGTGACAGGGGCGGGGCTGTTTGAAGAATAAAGACCTGTTGCAGCTTGTATACTCCTGTCTGTGACTGTAGTTATCATGGGGAGTGAAGAAGTGTTTTCCTGCTGGAACTGTACCCAGCACTGCTGGGGCCTGCGGGGAATGGAGGTGCTGACCAAGGAAGAACAAGAAGATCCCTGAAGCCTGTCCTGTTTGTCCTCAACTAACACTGGTGGACACTCAGTATCCTGTAAGCCTAGCAGGTGAGCAGTGGGGGAACACCTGTTACAGCACATTGAAGTATTTCCTAATAGTTGTTATGTACAGTAGCCTCTGGGCCAAACAACCATTCCAAACTACAAACAGAGACATAAGGAAATAGATTTACTGGCACAATCCTACAATCCCTGCGTTACACTTCAAATAATGTATAATTGCTTCATCTGAATTCACTGGCACCTCATGGACTTGACTGGATCATTCCCAGGCCGGATTAAGTATGCAAGTCTTGTGCCTGTAGCAGTGAGCAGCTTTAAGCATGGCACCCAAGGGAGATCCCTGGGAAGATAGCACTGAAAAATAGAGGTATTGTAAACTACAATGATACAATGTACAGATGGTCTTTTACTACTAGGTAAGAAGAGACTAACCTCTGTGACTGTTACAGTTAGGTTACAATTAGCAATACAAGGATACTCTACAATAATAGAAACATTCATTCACAAGAGATTAGACATTTTGATTTTAACAAGCAGTCTAAGTCTAGGAAGATGTCCAACATTTTTCAATTGCTTCCAGTATCACTGTTTTAACTGCCAGCAGTGAGCACAGTCATTGTTATGTATTGATATGTTGGTGCAATCTCACTTTTATTAAAGAGATAGCAACTGTGACACAAGACAAAGCCAACATTTAGACACAAGCCAGAGAACACCAAGACTCATTACATCTATTACCCATTAGCAAACCTTTAAGTACCTGTAGTTTCCTCACTATTGATATGCAATGTACATGTCAGTAATTCACTGATTGCAATGTACTAGTCCAGATGTATGTGACAGAGTGATGGTGCAGAAACAGGTACCAAAACAATACAAGTGATCCCTACAAATAAATTTAAATATTAAACATTAAAATATTTGTGACTTTTGTGACTCAAATAGTGCCAAATAAAGTGATTATTAAAAGTTGCAACTCCTTGCTCAGACCCTCTGGAAGGGACTGTTTTCACTGGTCCCAGAAGGTCGATATGTGTTCTCGCAACCAAGGTGAAGCATATAGGAGAAGAGAGTAGAACCGCCGAGGAAGAGAGAGGATTGGTGCCGAGCTGCTGCCTATTACAAGCCATACCAGAAGTGACGTGACGCATTGGAGACCGTGACGGAGCGGAGCTCCAAACACTGCAGCGCGAGCCAGACAGCAGACGGCCCAGTGCGAACAGGTCACATAACGGTGATGGCGGGGTGAGCTTCGACACGATCCAACCTTAACCACTTTCACCTTGAGTGATACATGCTGTTTTACTATTTTTACATTGTGAGTGCGGAATTTATTAGCATCATTATAAAGCATTTAATTTTGTACCATTGATCTGCACCATGGGTATTTTTCTTTTTCCTTTCATGCCATAACCGTCTTGACTTCTGAGTGGGAGTGCATCTTTGCCTATAT
Organism: Ascaphus truei; assembly: GCF_040206685.1. Classification (NCBI taxonomy): domain Eukaryota; kingdom Metazoa; phylum Chordata; class Amphibia; order Anura; family Ascaphidae; genus Ascaphus; species Ascaphus truei. The sequence continues at coordinate 134,846,797 of NC_134488.1, forward strand.
ATAGAAGACTCTACAGATCCAAGTTACCTGATGTTGCCCATACACTACTACTATCTTGTGAGTAGGCTGCACATAAGAGCCAAGTCATTCATCATATTAATCCAATTGCAACATCACTAAAGTAAACAGAAGAGGAAGGGTCCTCTCTTCAATTCCATGTTCAGTCAGATTGTATTCAGTGCTTCACAGAAGCACAGAACACAATCGCACTTAGGCTGCGTTCCCACTAGCACTGAGCTGATGGAGCTTGCGGTGGTACTTACATATATAGATATATGTAAGTTCCCACTCACGCTGTGCGTGCGCGCTCGTGCGTGGGCACACACGCTCCCCTGTGCACGGCGCTTAGGTAAAATTATACTTTCCAGTGCGCTAAACTACCTGCAATGCCCCCCCTGTGCGTACATAAATGCAGGACACCCGCCACTCATGCTTGGAGCGCTCTCTAAGCATGAGCGCGCTCAGCGCCAGCAGGGACTTAACCTTAGAAAACCAGCAAAAAGCCCAAGGCGTAGTTACTATGTCATGGTGCTCCTGATTGCAAGATCTGGGGATGTGGAGGCTATTTCGTGGTGCACTCAAAGGGTTAATAACACTTAATAAAATTATATAAACAATAACTTTATTTTTATTTCTCACAAAAGGACTCAACGAGCTTCACACATTGAAAATTTCCAAAGAATACATTTTAAAAAAATCTTTCAAGTCATGTTTTATTAAACTTACATTTTTCAAGCCGCCTTTGCATTTTCTTGTGTTAGCCAAATGTTAGGTAATTTTAGGGTTAATGTTAATGTTAGCATCTGGGCTGCTTTTTGTGGCAACACATACATTCCACATGCCCACAGTGGTTCAGTTTGTATGACAGCCAGAGACATTCCAGTTTCTAGTCATGAGCTTGGGGTCCAAAGTGGCCACAACACCAAAGTTCTTGCAAACATGATGTGGGATAAACTGGGCCATCCATAGATAGTCCCCTATGCCAATGCACTTACAGGGCCCCACATGGAACTCCCACTGTGATAGCATGACTCATGCATTGGCGCCACACATTTTAATGCCTACATGCAGACAATACTTGTAGTGAGACTCCACAGTGCCACGTTAATACATCACATCTTGACAGAAACCACACCACAGTAATAGGGCCCTGTGGCCCTGGAAAGATATTCCCAACCCAGTCATACCATCCTACCAGTTAATACCAAGCAGTGTATATTTCTGTTCCATCCCAGACCAGGGCTGATGATCTTGCACTATGTCTTATAATCACTTTGATCTGTAGTGGCACAGTGGATAATATAAGTGTTGTGGCATGTGAGAAAAGTGCGCTACAAGTTCAGTGCATTGTTTGCTGAGATTCTCCAAGCCAGGGCTGCCAAACACAATGGGGCTTATTCTGGTAGCTTCAATAACACACTCATCGAGGATTTTGAGCAGTTCTCGCATCATTTTGAAAGGTAGCTATTCATAAAGCCTCGATTAGTTGGTTAAATAGTGCGGGGAAATAATTTTCTCGCGATTTCTGGCCCCTGGCCAAACACATCGTGGGGGAGCTGGCGAGAAGCCCAAACTCGCAATTTTGATAAAATCACCCTATTCTAGTAACCTCGATAATCTCATCGGGGCTCTGGAATTGCGATTTTATCAAAGATTATTCTCATGTGAGAGAGGGACTTAGAAATAAAAATGCATTTTTCCTGCATCAAATTGAAGCCAGGAGTCTCCAGAGCTGATACACATTAATACCAGCTCCAGAGACCCTGACATCAATCTGATGCATTTACAGGCAGATTCATTACCCAATGAAGGAGTTAACTACCAGTGCCATGCTTATTGTGGGTAGCGGGCTGGGTGAAGGTGGTATTTGGCCCATGGTGGGTTCTTGTGGGGTGGGGTTTGCGGGAGGAGTTAACCCCTTAATTGCCATATTACCTTAGCGGTGTTCAATACCGCTATGGTAATGAATGGGGTAAACCCCTCCCACTACCCACCCTGTAGGTATAAACAGCCACCACGGCCCAAATACCACCTTCTCCCATCCCCTCTACCTACAATAAACTTAAAAACAAAATGCAATACACCTATTCATTGCCAGTGTGGTTACTGTCATGAGAGAGGGAGTTTGGCCCGGTATTAAAGGGGTTGCACCCCATATGGCCACCCCTGACCTCACTTAGGAGGCAAGGGGTTAACTGGACTGCGGTCCAGTAATGTGTTTTTACCCTGCTTCAGCACCCAAATGTGTATTCCCCTGTAACAATATATTTTTCCCATTCCAGTGTCTGCACCAACACTCATACTGGAATCTATGCGGGAGGGGAAGGGTTAATGTTAATTCTGTGTTTATGGCCTTTTGTCCCTTTTCCCGCCTTTGCAGGCTCCATTTTGCAGTTTCTCCATAGGTTGCCTTGGGGGCTCAATACAATCCTATGGGGATTCCGGCGATTTGGGCCCGTTTCAGTAGAAGACCTGCAGGTGGCGCTCGAGAGGAGGAGCGGCGGTTCCGCATTGAAAGTGAATGGAGTAACGCATTTCAATGGGGATTCCTGGAAGTCGACCTCCGGAGACGAGCTGGCAGCCTGCCAGACCTCAAAACCGCAAGAGCGGCAACATTGTCAAAAAACAGCTTTGATCGCGCTTTTGGCGTGGTAACTAGGGCCTCGGTCAAGTTCACGGCCAATTGGCGTGGGAACTTTTGTTCTAGGGCAACCAGAAATAAAATTCCTTTTGCCCCTAGATGTTAGGAACCCCCTCTCTTGACCCCAACAGGGTCCGACAATTAATGGCGACGAGAAAGGGTCGCACCTGCCAGGAGGGTCCTACCATTGACCGTAACGGCGGAGAAAGCCGCGTGGCTTTCAAACCCTAAGTGTGGAACAGGGTAAACTGAAAACCCATAACTCTGGTTCCATGGGGACCCGAGGGTCGGGAGTTGGCAAGGATGTTGTCACTGCTCCGGCATGACTGCATGGCAATTTCCAGCCCTCTCCCCTCAACCGAACAGAGAAAGGGTTAACTGTTAAAAAATGTGTGTGTCCCATGTACTTCAATGGTAGCAGAGGTCCTATTGAATCCTACGGCGGTGCCGGCCCATGCATTTCCTTTGGTGGCGCCGGCCCTATTGATTTTAATGGAGGGAAGCCGCGTGGAATAAACAGCTACGTCAGAATGAGCAGAAACCTGGAACCCATAACTCCAGTTCTGTTCAACCTGGAAGGCTGAGATTCAGTCACCATGTAGTCCTAGTTCCAGCAGGATTTCATGGCAAATAGAGACCCTCTCGGGGCAACAGAATGGAGTGAGGGTAATGGCAAAGTTTGGGTTTCTGCCATTGACTTTCATGGCAGAAAAAAGCCACTTTTTGTAATGTGCTTTTAAACTGTATTTTTGTATCTCCGGTTCTGGGGGTCGTGGAAGGCTGATATTTTGCCACTATGGGTAGAGCTCCACCGGCATGAGGACCTGGCAAATTTCAGCCCACTCAGACCCACAGAACGGATTATTTTAATATGTGTAGATATTAAAGAATGTATGGTATTTTGGGTCTGGTATAAAAGTCCAGAGCCCATATGGTATGTTAATACTCATGTGGGAGAGAAGTGGTCTACAATAAACCCCCTGATCAAATCCCCCACCCTTCTTGTGTATGCTACAACAAAACAGAGCAGGACGTGGGTACTTGGGATAAGTGTTGTGTTTCACACCTTGGAACAAAGGGTTTCCTATCCCAAGCAGCCTGGGCAACGCCAGTCTTATGGGACGGGGGCTAGGGAAATAAGCCCTGATTAGAATAATATCCACACAATATCCACCCAGTGGGCATGTATTACTTTGCCTCTTAAGTGAGGTGGCAAGGAGGGATTGGTTGCAGATAATTGTCCTCCAATGACTTGCACTCAATGCCAGGGTATAGGATTGAAATCACATGTAAACCAATGTCAGCCCTATACTCAGTGTCTTTCGTGTCTTTTCGTGATGTCTTCATTTGAACCTGTATTGCTGAATGAATTGCCAATCCTGTACCTGATTGCTTCATTGTCCAACCCTAAGTAAGTGTCTATACCTTGTCTGTTATTTGTACCATCTTGCGTGTTCTCATTCCTTAAGGAATAAACTATATATATTATATCTAAGTCGTGTTCAATTCAACCCAGGTATTTGGTGTATATTATACCCTGTCACAAGCTACCGTGACAGTTACCTATGCCCTCAATGAGAGCAAAGATAACCCCAATGGAAAGGAAAGGGCATACCCCCTACCCCCAACAACCATTACATTACAATAATGGGCAAATTGATTATTATCCAGATATGCCAATCAATGGGTAGAGGGTGGGGATTTTTGCCCCGGGGTGGGTGGTTAGGCCTCCCGGGTGGTTAGTGAGTGAGGGTGGGTTAACCCCTTAATTACTGTAGTGGTTATTAACCGCAAAGGTGATTAAGGGCTTAAGGGCCATTAGATTGTACTCTTGCTGAGAACGGAGGACATGGACCTGGCGTAAGGAGTATGGTGATGAGGGTGCCCTTCATCATGGCAAAGGTACGTAGAAGTTGTATTTACTTTATTTATGCTGGCTGTCATGGTCTTTTGAGACTTATTTATATTTAAAACACACAGAAGAAAGAGACTAAGACAATCCCCTAAAATAGCACTCTAAAATATACCACAAAAATAGTTAAATAGAATACAGCAAAAAGACCCGGATGCTCTGTCAAAGCAGAAAATGAACAAGATTTTATTAATGGAGCAGCAAGAAACACTAACTTAAAAACATAAACATACTAATGGCAGCTAGAAATATACAGGCAGTGACTCTCTAATAATAAATGCTGATAAATGAACCAATAACTAGAATGTGTCTAAATAATAATAAATATGATATAAATTGACACAAAAAAGCTAAGTGGGACAAAGAAAAACCATTAAAGAAAAAAACCTCGCTACAAAAATATAAAGTGTAACTAAAGGCATAAGGAAAAGTGTCATTAATAACCCTATATACACAAAAGTGTATATAGGCAAAAATATAACTTTAACCAAGGGAAAAACACAGGGGACAAAAAAGTAATAAGCAAACTCATACCCTGATCAGCAAATACCAAAAATGATTAATAATCAAGCAGCATAGATGCATAAAGTAGCTATGGTCATACTGCACCGACACACTTTATTCGAGCAAATACCCAGTATGTACCTGGCAGATACCTGGAATGCGCCGCTCCTCACCTCTGAGCCCCGTTGCGTTTGCCTTCCCAGCCTGGGTTCATGCCTGGCTGACGGGCGGCTGATCTGTTAAATGATAATGATTAGGATTTAATAGGCTGCAATGCTTCGCGTGTCTACCAGATGGCATAAATTCATGAATTGTAATGCAGTATATATATATATACTGTGCAGTATTGCAGCCAGCGGGAATAAAATGCTTCAATCCCTGCCTGGAAAATAACCCAATGCACTCGGACAGAAAACAGTCACAAACCTCAATACACCCGGGTATACCCGAATTCGTGGGACTAGCCGAGCTCGAATAAAGTGTGTCGCCAGTGTAGCACATAGGCAAACAGAAACATGGCTTTACAAAATTGCAAAGTGCCAGTGCTAGAGGATAGTTCAAACACACATGAGTGCAGATCCCATGAGGACCAATGACACCAGGCAGCAAAGGAAATAATACTCAGCTGTCACAAGATAGCAAGAGGGTCAGTCCCTGGTGGTTAGGCTCCAGTGTGTGCTCGTGATAAATCGGAAAAATCCATAGACACAGCATCATGAAATAGGAGTTACGCCAAGAGAATCATATGTAGCTGCCAATAGCGGACACTCTACGCGTTTCGCCCGTCGGTGGGCTTCATCCCGGAGTGATACAAGACAGGTAGAGGTGAGCTAGTCTTTATAGGATATCCGGTAAGTATTCGCAGCGCCTCCCAGACACCGCATCCAATAACAGGTACAGAGCCTGATGGGTGGCGTCACATACACCGGTGCAAGCAGTGAGGTAATTAGTGCCGATACATCAGGAAGGGGGAAATCCCAGCTGATGTGGTTGCTCAAATGCACATGCGCATGAGCTACACAGGCTCACATCCTGCTATTTGAGCCATAAGTGACGTCATCGGATCATGAAGGACTGACATAGGCAGCATGATAAGTTCATTATCTAAACGCTGGAGGTCAGAAAATAAGAGAGACAAAGATGTTAAACACTTAGAGCTCAGATACAGCCTTCATAAATTCTAGTGCATAAATCAAAAGAGAGAGCAGAAAAAAACCTGCAATAAATCATAATGAGCAAATATAAGATAAATAACTAATAGTTAAAAAGATAAATAGTAAAACAGTGGAGGGAGAATAGCAAAGAGGCAGCAGAGAGGACACATAGCTCAGCACATATAAATAAAGATGAACAGAATAATGCTAAGATCCTATATGTCCCCAAGCTACACTTGTCAGTGGGATCAGCAGCCAATTCTGTAAAGCATTAGAGGTGGGGATCTAGAAAAAGCCCTTCTTAAAAAAGAATGCCGCTGGATTGTTCTTCTTAATACTATGCAACCCAAGGGAATGAATGACTCCCTTGGGTTTGCTATGTTCCTGTAGTTTTTCATTATTTTATTATGGGTCATTTATCTTTGAATATTGCCACCTAATGTAGCTTGGGGACATATAGGATCAAGTGGATAAAAGTGAATTAAAGGCGCTAACAACTTAAAATATAAGTGTCCTTAAGTGCAAGTTAATAGTGCAATATACAATATGTGCTCAAAATAATGTATCCCTGCTCAAACCCTATGGTGGAACCTGTTTCCCGGGTCCCAAGTAGAATGATACATTTCAGACAGTCCAGGAGGAGCATGTACAGTATAGGGAAAAAGGAAACAAAACAGTGCAAATTTAAGTGCAGACGTTGAGATTAAGAAATTTGGCTGAATGATGAAATCTTGGCTCTATTGGTCTATCTACTCACAAGATGTTAGTGGTATATGCACAATTGGCAGATAGGGCTGCCACCCCAAGTGGATGCTGTATATTGTGGGATTCCCTCCAGGCTCATCTCATCAGTGTGGCAATGATATATATGGAGGAGAAAAACAGCACTACATAGCGCGATCTGTCTTGTATTGAACTTTATATAAAAAAAATATAGACATATAAAATGTGCACTTAAAATGTGCTAGCAATAAAATCGCATTTATCACATAAAAGTGAATCAAGTGGGTATTCCGCTGCTCTCACCGCCTCCTCTCTGGCTCTCCTTCGTCTGCAACTTGGGATTCCAAACTCTGTGTGTCCTCCGGTGCATGTGACGTCACTGCTCAGTGGACGGTGCAGCTACGGATCCCTCACTAGTCCAAAACACCACTCAACGCGTTTCGCCCAGCCCTTGAAAGCTGTGTATGGCTTCGTCAGGAGTGTGTGAGTTGTGGGGTTAATAGATGTCTTTATATTCCCTCTCTGGTTTAGTTCAACAATCAATCTAAACAATTATCTCAGCGCTATGGTAGGTAATCATATACATATATTCGGAACTTGGTTACAAATTTAACACATCATGAAAAATCATTTAACATTATTTATTTCATTATGAAACATAATTCTCATAGATTTATAAAAAACTTTGTGTGTATATCATTATTGTTATATGAGGCAATATCACCTAGGGGAGAGTCTGGCCAATTAGGTGCAATAGAATCAGGTAAGTGGGCAGAGGTTATACTGCAAAGACAAGTGATGGAAAAAGTACTTACAGCTGTGATCAGTCAGCATTTATGGAAGAGAGTTGTTTCTATATTTTTTATGGGGTTCATAATACAGCCATAATTTACAGCAATATTTACGGAGCACCAGCACTTAGATGAATATCTGTGCTTAGTTAACTCAATTATATAGTATAGAAATAATAAGGAAGCTGCTAACAATATTAGCTAATTCTTATATTGTCTGCCATTGCAGATTACTTAGGGGGACTTTACCTATATAAAAAAATGTCAGTATTAATTTTAGTGTTGAAAAATAATAAAATAAAAAATATATTGAAAAGAAGTGGAGAATGACATTTCATTTACATCACTTCAAAATCCACAAGTGAACAATGCATTACAAACTATTGAACATACTATCACATCTATCACAATGTGCAAATTACATAAGGATCACGGGAGTTAGTCTTGATAATATTCAAGAAAAGAAAACACAAACTATTAGGTATAATCTTTCGTGGAATTAATATTATATCATAGAAGAGTATGCAAACAATATCTGTTTACAACCAGTGTGTATTGCATGATGTTGAAAGCTGAAACGACACAGATAAGGCTGGTAGAACACAAAAGAGAAGAAAAAGAGCATCATTAGTTGTATATTTATACAAGGAAGGGTGTCAGATCAATTTCAGCGTTTAAACCCTTTGGTGTCATAGTTTTTAGACGGTGGATCCAGAACGCTTCTCTCCTGAGCAATTCTGATCCTCTATCTCCACCCCTCCAGTGTGGTAATACATGCTCTATTGCTTTGAACTGCAAGCTTGTCGGTTCACCAGCATGACATTCTGAGAAATGTTTTGGGATACTATGATTCTGAAGTTTTCTGTGAATCCCACTTAAATGTTCTAGTATTCTCGTCCGCACAGGCCTGATAGTTTTTCCTACATACTGTAACCTGCAGAAACATTCCAGAAGGTAAACTACATGGTCGGTCCTGCAGGTCATAAAACTTTCTATATTAAAACATTCGCCTGTGATGTTTGATACAAATTGGGTTTGTTCAGATGATTTATGCCGACAAGCTGTGCATTTTTTACACCCAAAAAATCCTTTCATATTAAGCCAACTTTTATCCATACATTTTTTGTTGTTACTTCTCAACGCGCTTGGTGCGAGTTTGTTTTTTAGATTGTTAGCTTTTTTATAAATGATGTTAGGTCTGTCTGGAATGGCTGGACCCAAAATAGGGTCATTTTTTAGGATTTCCCAATGTTTATGGAGGATTTTTTTAATGGCACCTGCCTCCCTATTGTATCCAGTGAGGAAAGCAAATTCAAAGTTTCTATTCTCTTTGTTTTTATTCTTTTTCATTTTCAATAGATCTACTCTGCTCATGTTCCCAACCTTATCCCTTGCAAGTGTAGCCAGGTCACCTTTTTCTCCCTGGAGACCCCCCTTCCCTGGCGCAGCTCGATCGCGGGTACTGAAAAACCCGACGGCTGCTTCCAAGGGTGGGGGCTGGAGCAGGGAGCAGCGCGGCTTCTCCTGCCTGCAGCCGGTTGCCGGGGACGCGATCGGGCCGTTGCTAAGGCCGCGATCGCGTCTCTAAGGTCCCGGGGGCCGCAGAGCAGGGCGCCGCCATTACTCCACCACTCGCGCATGCGCAGTGATCGCGCGAGTGTAGGAGCCAGCCAGGAGAGTCGCGCGAAGGCAGGAACAGGCCAAGAGAGTCGCGCATGCGCAGAAGTAGGAAGGGAATCCAGCCAGCCTTTAGAGGGTCGCGCGAGAGTAGGGATAGACAGGGAGAGGTCGCGGCAGCCATTAGGGGTTAGTGCAGGTGTAGGAAAGGCACGCATGCGGCCCCAATGTTATTACAGGCGCCCAGGGACTACAATTCCCATAGTGCTTAGCGAGGGAGGCACCAGGTGCCTCATAGGAGCCAATAGGGCTGAAGGATTGTCCTGGAGCAAGTGGATACATTTGGCGGGCTGGAGCTACGTTCAGTCAGAGTCAAGAGCCCAAGAAAGGAAGGAGGTAGGGTGCAGGAGCCGGAGACTCCCTGCACTAAGGCCCTAGTCAACCCTGTATTACCCCAGGTTAGTGAGTGTTGCCAGGGATAGTCTCAGAGAGGGACCCTGTCACTCATGGTAGTCAGAGCTGGGGGATAGCCAGGGATAAGGGGGCTTAGGTTAGTCTGCAGAGCGTTGCGGCAGGCGTTTAGGTGAATTAGTGGCACGAGACAGCTGGGGGGTTCATAGCGGTAACCAGTCCGGGGAGCCATAGCCCAGGGTCCGTGTTGCGAGTGGCGAGGCGAGGGGGGGGGTTCATAGCGGTAACCAATCCGGGGAGCCATTGCCCAGGCCGGCGTTGCGCGTAGTACGAGGCAACTGGGGGGGGTTCATAGCGGTAACCAGTCCGGGGATCTATGGCCCAGGGCCCGTATTATGAGTAGGGTGGGTACAAGACCTACTTATATAGGATAGGCAACCCCGAATGCCCTAGGAGATTGACCCTTAAGCCACTTAAGGATGCTGTGCTATAGGGACGGCCTATAGTGCAGGGTGTGTCACGTTGCTGTTCCCGGAAAGCGGTTGGACCCACGTTGGGGTCCACAGAGACTGTGTTACTGTCTGCAGGAGTTTGGTTGGAGGATCAGAAGGAGGCATCGCTCGACTGATCCTTTTAGAAGCTTGTTGCTGACCCGAGCTCGGCAGGTATTATGTCATCACATGTGCACCAACAGGCCTAGAGGTTTTAGTGACTGCGCAGTCACCCAGTGACTATCTCTGTAGGAGTACGGGACATTGGGTGGGGTTCTTGGGACACTGGGTGGGATCACCTGGTGTCGGGGAATCGTCCTGCAAGACGTCACTGTCAGTGTCCCCTTGTGAGAGGGACACAGGTTATTATTATTCTTTGTAGTAAAGTCATTAGTTATAATATAAATCACTGTGTGTGTGGTTTCTGATTGAGTTCCTATGTAGGGTCATTCTACACTTCCCTAGAATCCTACATAGGTGGAGGCGCTGAACCAAGAAACGTTCCAGAGGATTCACCCCAGGCTCTCATTAGCGGACGCTCAGACCTCCTGTGAGCCTACAGGTATACGCACCACACCGGTAACACTACATGTTCTACTCACCCACACTATATATGAGATTGGGTGGGGTGGAATACCCGTTACATTTGGAGGCGCTGCTGAGATGAGACCTGGGGTGCCCTGTTCCATTTTTTTCTAAATTTTCCAAGTCCTATTTTTTTCCACCATGGTTGTCAAGTCTGGACACGAGGTTCTCGCCTGGGCCTTGAGGATAAATAATCTTAGTCCCCGCCGTGTGGTGGCCTTAGAAGGCGTTCCCGCCAATATATCTGAAGATGAGATCTATGAGCATATGCGTAAAATCCCTGGATGGCAGCACGCTCTTCTTATAGACTTAGAGCCAGCTTCCACGTCCCCGTGGAGATCGCGGCTTTTTGTCGTGTCATCCTCAAGGGATATATGCCCGTCCGAGTCACCGTCCATGTTATTTATGCCCGGGTGTCCTCCTGAGGGTTACCCTTTAGTATACGCTGACCCCGCGCCATGGCAACTTCCTCCAAGTGAGATGCGTGCACGTGATACCGCTCCCAAGGCGCAGAATGATTTTGCAGAAAACCATCCGGGACTGGCGGGAAAACCAGAGCCCCGCCCCCGCAATGTGAGTGACTCAGTGCAGAGCCCGAGCCACTCAGTGATAGAGCACACCCCTCCTTTAAATTCCACCAGGGGGAGTGAGCACCGTGAACAGCCATTAGACCCTTCTGTTCACCAGGAGGAGGAGGGCATTGTCGTAGACATAGAATATTTTCTTTCTGAGCAGGAAACCGAGATAGACTGTCAAGGGATACACCCTAGTGTGTATGTGGCCTGGCGCGCGCCAGGAGTAGATTCTCTTCTCTTCATATGCTCCTGCCTGCAAGAAGCCCACGCTCAGGGAGCCAACGTGGCTCAAGGACCCCTCGACTTCAGGACCGTCGAGGTGGAAGGAGAAATGGGCATACAGTGTTTTAGCCCCACGTGCGGCTGTTCTAGAGAGACATTGACATGGTGGTCCTACTGTGAATGTTGCGGTGTGCGGTTACTGAAGTCTATTGTGCCCCAGCATGCAGAAGTTTCCAGTGAAGAGGTTGAAGTCCCATCGGTGGCGATGCGCCTACCGGCGAACCACCCCAGCGGTGATGCAGAGGATACAGAGTCTGCTGTGGGTCCGTGTACCCTGGAAAAGGTGTATCCCGATGTTGCGGACCTTGCTGTGGGCCCGTGTGCCCTACAATGGTCAGTCCGACCTACTACAGAGGTACCATCGGTCCTAGGCGTGGGACCAGTACCTACAGACGACCAGGGTGAGTCGACTGCCCCAGGGGTGTCGGGTGTGAGCCTCCAGGTGACCGCGGAGCACGATGGCTCCTTAAGTCTGGTCGCCCGGGTGAAGGGCTCCCCTCTGCATCGCGTCCTGGTGGAGGTGTCCTCATTAGAAGGTAGCTGTCCCGAGATGAGAGTGGACCAGTGTCTACCGTTGATCCTCCCGGAAGAAGGGAAGCCCATCGCCAGCCAGCAGAGTGGTAAGGAACTCCCTTGTTCCCCACAGACTCCGATGGAGGTGGCCGTGAAGAAGGCCAAAGCTACGGTTCCTGAGCGGAGTGTGAGCCCGTGCGCTCTGACACAAGTGGTCCCAGGACTGGGATCCAACGCTCCCGAAGTTCGAGTCCGTGAGTGGACTGTCCCAGAAGAGTTGGGGACAGGTCCCGATACCACCAAGGTGGGAACTGACAGCGTCCCCGAGGACCTGTTGGCCACCGTGAATCACCGCAGGGGTAAGGTGTCTACTTTTTCCCCCCTGCCAGGTGAAACCGAGACATTGTCCAGTGCTCGCTTCTCAGTGGAAGCCTCGCAAAACTATAGGGACAAGGACTGTGTAAAGGGAGATCCAGGGAGACTGGCCTCCTTTAAGCCCAAAAAGGAGCGTGCCATTCGCCAAGTAGTGGACCGCAGGAAAGGTCCTGGCCTCCTGGTCTACCGCATCCCTGCCGCGGATGACCGGGTAAAGGTCTGCTTCAGAGACACTGTTCTACTCCTTCCACCAGGGGGAGGAAGTAGCGAAGAGCCAGTAGCTGTCGCTTTAGGGTGTGCTCTCCGAGAGATTCACCCCGGGGAGGCTCACGGACGCAAAAGTGAGGTACCCCCACATGTTCAATTAGGGGCCCCCCACAAATGGTCTCAGCAAGCAGCTGATACTCAGCTGGCCTCGGGTATTATGGGGTGTGATGTGACATGTTTTGGTGAGGTTAAAGTCGACCTGATAAGTGTACCGATTATACCCTGCAATTTTTCACTGTGTAAAATTGTACCATGTGATGTCGTTCCCCAAGCGAGGGCGTTGGGTGTTTCACCAGGGGGAGAGTGTAGCCAGATCACCTTTTTCTCCCTGGAGACCCCCCTTCCCTGGCGCAGCTCGATCGCGGGTACTGAAAAACCCGACGGCTGCTTCCAAGGGTGGGGGCTGGAGCAGGGAGCAGCGCGGCTTCTCCTGCCTGCGGCCGGTTGCCGGGGACGCGATCGGGCCGTTGCTAAGGCCACGATCGCGTCTCTAAGGTCCCGGCGGCCGCAGAGCAGGGCGCCGCCATTACTCCACCACTCGCGCATGCGCAGTGATCGCGCGAGTGTAGGAGCCAGTCAGGAGAGTCGCGCGAGGGCAGGAACAGGCCAAGAGAGTCGCGCATGCGCAGAAGTAGGTAGGGAATACAGCCAGCCTTTAGAGGGTCGCGCGAGAGTAGGGATAGACAGGGAGAGGTCGCGGCAGCCATTAGGGGTTAGTGCAGGTGTAGGAAAGGCACGCATGCGGCCCCAATGTTATTACAGGCGCCCAGGGACTACAATTCCCATAGTGCTTAGCGAGGGAGGCACCAGGTGCCTCATAGGAGCCAATAGGGCTGAAGGATTGTCCTGGAGCAAGTGGATACATTTGGCGGGCTGGAGCTACGTTCAGTCAGAGTCAGGAGCCCAAGAAAGGAAGGAGGTAGGGTGCAGGAGCCGGAGACTCCCTGCACTAAGGCCCTAGTTAACCCTGTATTACCCCAGGTTAGTGAGTGTTGCCAGGGATAGTCTCAGAGAGGGACCCTGTCACTCATGGTAGTCAGAGCTGGGGGATAGCCAGGGATAAGGGGGCTTAGGTTAGTCTGCAGAGCGTTGCGGCAGGTGTTTAGGTGAATTAGTGGCACGAGACAGCTGGGGGGTTCATAGCGGTAACCAGTCCGGGGAGCCATAGCCCAGGGTCCGTGTTGCGAGTGGCGAGGCGAGGGGGGGGTTCATAGCGGTAACCAATCCGGGGAGCCATTGCCCAGGCCGGCGTTGCGCGTAGTACGAGGCAACTGGGGGGGGTTCATAGCGGTAACCAGTCCGGGGATCTATGGCCCAGGGCCCGTATTATGAGTAGGGTGGGTACAAGACCTACCTATATAGGATAGGCAACCCCGAATGCGCTAGGAGATTGACCCTTAAGCCACTTAAGGATGCTTTGCTATAGGGACGGCCTATAGTGCAGGGTGTGTCACGTTGCTGTTCCCGGAAAGCGGTTGGACCCACGTTGGGGTCCACAGAGACTGTGTTACTGTCTGCAGGAGTTCGGTTGGAGGATCAGAAGGAGGCATCGCTCGACTGATCCTTTTAGAAGCTTGTTGCTGACCCGAGCACCGGAGTGCTCGGCAGGTATTATGTCATCACATGTGCACCAACAGGCCTAGAGGTTTTAGTGACTGCGCAGTCACCCAGTGACTATCTCTGTAGGAGTACGGGACATTGGGTGGGGTTCTTGGGACACTGGGTGGGATCACCTGGTGTCGGGGAATCGTCCTGCGAGACGTCACTGTCAGTGTCCCCTTGTGAGAGGGACACAGGTTATTATTATTCTTTGTAATAAAGTCATTAGTTATAATATAAATCACTGTGTGTGTGGTTTTTGATTGAGTTCCTATGTAGGGTCATTCTACACTTCCCTAGAATCCTACATAGGTGGAGGCGCTGAACCAAGAAACGTTCCAGAGGATTCACCCCAGGCTCTCATTAGCGGAGGCTCAGACCTCCTGTGAGCCTACAGGTATACGCACCACACTGGTAACACTACATGTTCTACTCACCCACACTATATATGAGATTGGGTGGGGTGGAATACCCGTTACACATGATTTAAAAGTTTCTCGCTATAGTTCTTCTCCAAAAAATTAGTCTGAATCCTTTCTGACTGTTTTTCGCATTGGTCTATATCTGTGCAATTTCTTTTGATGCGGGTCAATTGGCTAACTGGAACGTTGTCCATCCATCTGGGTAGATGGCAACTGTCTCTCCTAATAAAGTTATTTTTATCGGTGTCCTTGAAGTGTGTTCTTGTTTTTAACCCATTGTTTTCAACGTAGATATTCAAATCTAAATAGTTCACTGCTGTGTGACTCCATTCATTTGTGAAGGTAAGATTATACGTATTTAGATTCATATTGTCTAAAAATGTGACTAATTGCTCTTCTCCCTCACTCCAAATAATAAACACGTCATCTATGTAACGGCGATAGGTGACGAGACTCGCGCCAAGCTCATTACCACTCCAGATGTTATCCTTTTTCCAATCTGATAAAAACAGATTAGCATAGCTTGGCGCGAATCTCGACCCCATCGCCGTTCCACACTTCTGCAGATAAAAAGTGTCTCCAAACCAAAAATAATTATGATGTAAAATAAAATTAATACTATCAATAATGAAATCTATTTGTGATGAATGTAAAGTCTCGTCCTCCTGTAAAAATCGTTTAGTGGCAGCACATCCCTGTGTATGCTGTATTACTGTATATAAAGATGCAACATCACATGTTGCTAGAATGTAATGTTCTTCCCATGTCACATCTTTTAACAAATTTAGCAGATCCAGTGTATCTCTCAAGTAGGATTTTTGTTGAGTTACATTCTTTTGCAAAAAGGTATCGATATACATAGAGAGGTTAGCTGTTAGTGAGTCAATCCCCGAGACTATTGGTCGGCCTGGGGGATTGACTACACTTTTATGAATCTTGGGAAGGAAGTAGAAAACCGACATCGTAGCTTTATCCTGATAGAGGAATTTAAACTCCTTTTCATCTAATATGCCGGTCTCTCTTCCTCCATCCAAGAGTATTTTAAGTTCCTCAGTATATTCTTTAATCGGATTGGAAGGTAGCTTTTTATACGTATTATTGTCCCCCAAAAGTCTTAGTGCCTCCTTTTTGTAATCAGGTTTATCCATAAGGACTATGCCCCCTCCTTTGTCTGCCTGTTTTATAATCAGATTTTCCTTTTCCATTAGTTGTTTCAAACCTTCTTTTTCAGTTTTAGTAAGATTTTCTGCTTTTCTTTTATGAGGCTGTGTATTCTCTTTTATTGTCAAATCTTCAAAATCTTTGGTAATCATTTGGAAGAAAACCTCCAAATGATTACCTGAAGCGAAGTGTGGAAAAAAAACTGATTTTGGCCTTAACCTTACATATAGGATCTTAGCATTATTCTGTTCATCTTTATTTATATGTTTTACTATTTATCTTTTTAACTATTAGTTATTTATCTCATATTTGCTCATTATGATTTCTTGCAGGTTTTTTCCTGCTCTCTCTTTTGATGTATGCACTAGAATTTATGAAGGCTGTATCTGAGCTCTAAGTGTTTAACATCTTTGTCTCTCTTATTTTCTGACCTCCAGCGTTTAGATAATGAACTTATCATGCTGCCTATGTCAGTCCTTCATGATCCGATGACGTCACTTATGGCTCAAATAGCAGGATGTGAGCCTGCGTAGCTCATGCACATGTGCATTGGAGCAACCACATCAGCTGGGATTTCCCCCTTCCTGATGTATCGGCACTAATTACCTCACTGCTTGCACCGGTGTATGTGACGCCACCCATCAGGCTCTGTACCTGTTATTGGATGCGGTGTCTGGGAGGCGCTGCGAATACTTACCGGATATCCTATAAAGACTAGCTCACCTCTACCTGTCTTGTATCACTCCGGGATGAAGCCCACCGACGGGCGAAACGCGTAGAGTGTCCGCTATTGGCAGCTACATATGATTCTCTTGGCGTAACTCCTATTGCATGATGCTGTGTCTATGGATTTTTCCGATTTATCACTAGCACACACTAGCCTAACCACCAGGGACTGACCCCTCTTGCTATCTTGTGACAGCTGAGTATTATTTCCTTTGCTGCCTGGTGACATTGGTCCTCGTGGGATCTGCACTCATGTGTGTTTGAACTATCCTCTAGCACTGGCACTTTGCAATTTTGTAAAGCCATGTTTCTGTTTGCCTATGTGCTATGACCATAGCTACTTTATGCATCTATGCTGCTTGATTATTAATCATTTTTTGTATTTGCTGACCAGGGTATGAGTTTGGTTATTACTTTTTTCTCCCCTGTGTTTTTCCCTTGGTTAAAGTTATATTTTTACACAAAAGTGTATATAGGGTTATTAATGTCATACTTTTCCTTATGCCTTTACAGTAGTTACACTTTATATTTTGTAGCGAGGTTTTTTCTTTAAGGGTTTTTTCTTTGTCCCACTTAGCTTTTTTTGTGTCAATTTATATCATATTTATTATTATTTAGACACATTCTAGTTATTGGTTCATTTATCAGCATTTATTATTAGAGAGTCACTGCCTGTATATTTCTAGCTGCCATTAGTATGTTTATGTTTTTAAGTTAGTGTTTCTTGCTGCTCCATTAATAAAATCTTGTTCATTTTCTGCTTTGACAGAGCATCCGGGTCTTTTTGCTGTATTCTATTTAACTATTTTTGTGGTATATTTTAGAGTGCTATTTTAGGGGATTGTCTTAGTCTCTTTCTTCTGTGTGTTTTATATTAGTATTTATCACTCAGCACCAGCAGTCTACCCTTATTATGTCATTCCTGACTTTTCGGGTTTATTTTTTATATCTTATTAGTCAGTGTTATTTAGGGTCTGGTTTAACCACTTACATATAGTGTAAGCAACATACTTTTTTGTGTGGTTGACTTATTTATATTTGTACTAGATCATTCACTAGGCAAAAAAAGGCAGTAAGAACAAAATGCAGTTTATTCGGTTAAACCCGCGTACAACACAATGAATTCACAAAACACAGGTGCCTAGGGTAAAATGTAGGCTCTCCTGGTCCTCTTTTCGGCCTCAGTTCTGACCCACGACGAACTTGGATTTTGCGTCTGACAGTCCCTGCAGGGCAGACTTTCCGAGCGTCAAAATAAAGTGTGTTGCTCTGCTATATGTGAAAGAGCAACATTGAAAAGCCCGCCTTAACTTCATCGACATAAGCCACTTGATCGTCTGGTTCTCTGACTGGGGCTTCTCCTTTTATACCTTCTGTTATTCTATGTACAGCATTGAGGAAGGTGGTGCGACCAATCCGATCGTGGGAATTCCTTCCCACCAGCTAATAGGAATAGAGGCTTGTCCTTCAGCTGATGTCAGAGGAGTGGTCATGCCAAGCCGGCTCAGGATGTCCCATGGCAGGACAGACGGATTAACCAACGGGAAAAGCACCGACATTCTTCTGATTCCCAAAATAAACCCATTGCTACCTACTGGGCAGGCTACACCGAGTCTGGCAGACCAGAGTGTCCTCACTGTAGGGGTCTCTGTTCTCCAGACCCAGTACTCCACCCTGCCACAGCCACATAACCCCACGACAACTCTCAACATCTGAATAATTCTATGCGGATATGAGAGTGTGAAGAGTCTCTTTTCAGGCTCAGAAGACCACATACTATTGTCAGGTCTAGTTAGCTGTTTCAAGTAAACTCCTAATTGCAAGGGCAGTCAGCGCCCTGCCAGAACTGGTCATGGCTGAATTATTTGGCCTTGTCCAGGGTATTCACTTTGACTTAGTTAACACAATATAGGTCACTAAAGTGGTCCAATTCAGAACCCTGGGAAAGGCCAAATATGTGTCTGGTCCTGGCGTTCGGTGCTGGATACCCAACGCAAGGTATAGCCACTTTAAAAATGCATTAAAGAATGTGTTATTTCCCCCTAAATTAAACAGACTGCTGAGGCTAGGTGTTGAGGTTGTTCCCACCTCCTTTGAATATCACTAGCACAAACATGCACTAAATTTAATGGAAGATATTTTTTACTTAAATAGCATTTAATGCATCGTTAATAACTTTTGAAGATGCACATTAGCACTTAAAGATACGATAACTCAAATGAACAAAATCATGGTCAATTTTTTTAATAAAAAGTCTGTATTAATGTTTCAGCACTAAGGAGTTGGGTAGATTAACAGAACAGAGTGTGGATTATAGAGGGACTTTTTTTATAAAAGATATCTACTGTATCTGCCATCACAGGCTCCATGGGTAGTACACATTCCACATTTTAACTAATTTAATGTAAAGAACCTTTCCCATTACTGTTTGTGAAATCACCATCCCTCTAATCTCAAAGTATGACCCTGTGTAATGTTAGCTGTCTTTGGGATGAAAAGTTAATTGTTTTAACCTTTTATAAAAATGTTGAAAGGCATCAATGCATGCCATGTCTGGTGCAAAGCATGCCATGTCTGGTGCAAAGCATGCCATGTCTGGTGCAAAGCATGCCGTGTCTGGTGGAAAGCATGCCGTGGCTGGTGCAAAGCATGCCGTGCCTGGTGCAAAGCACGCCATGTCTGGTGCAAAGCATGCCGTGCCTGGTGCAAAGCACGCCATGTCTGGTGCAAAGCATGTACCATTTCTGTTATTATTCGAGCCCCCTTACTTTTCTCATCTCAGTTTCTAGCTGGTATACAGTAAATGTTTCCTCTTTTCTCCCCTCTCTGTGCTGTGTGGGATTCTCACCATACTGTAACTTCCCTCTTTCTTGTGCCAGCTAACCAAACACGGACGTGTTGGCCATATCTACTAAATGGTACATAGCCACAATCTACTTTATGGTCCATATTACTGAATGGACAATAAGGTGCCTAATGACCTAGCACTGCTTAGTAAATATGGCATTGTATGTTTGTGCTAAGCAAATTCTTGCAGCAAATATACACTGCTGGGTATGGTATTGAGAAGAATGCCTGCTCAGCGTAATTACTGGTACTCGAGGGGTGCAATCAGGGAACAGGTTACAGACTATGCGCCTCATGAACTAAAGTAATCGCCAGGGGTTTCAAAACGCCATTTTTTACAGCGTTGCTATCACGGTATGCAGAAAGCACGAATACCAGTGAGAGCAACATTAGCAAAAATGACGAGATGATCGACCCTCCGAAAAGTCCTCGCCCGGCGACTTCTATCTGCTGCAGAGAGAGAGCTGCCCGAAAAAAATCTTTTACATTTAATTTTTTTTACTCCTGAGCAGAACCGCGTTGGTTTTAGGTCGGGGGACCCCTGCTTCCCGAGATACAGGCTCCGTTATAGGGTGCCGGTATCTCCTATGCATGGAAATGTCTCTTGTCACGTGATCGGGACATTTACATGCATAAGAGATACCAGCACCAAATAACGGGGCCTGTAACTCGGGAAGCAGGGGGTCCCCGGACCACAAATGAACAAGATTCTGACCCGGAGACCCCCTGCTCCAATACACTAATAATAAAATTCAAATTAAAATATGTAATAACCACCAAAACACAACCCACACCCAGTACCCCCATATTAAAAATGGTTTTATTTTTTTACACACAGGATTAATACAACAGGCCGGCGGGGGTCCCAGGGTGGTCTCCACAGGTGTCCGCAGAACCCACAGTGCACCCCTGGGGGTTCCCACAGGTGTATAGTGGCCATTGTCTGGTGTTCGCTAAGCTCCGTGGGTTTCCAGGTTGTCCCTGTGGGTGTCCGTGGGCCCTAACGGGGTACATGGGTGATCCCCGCGAGTGTCCCAGGGTCATCCCCATGGGTGTCTGGGGGCCCTCAGATGGTTCCCACGAGTGTCTGGGGGCCCTCAGGGGGTTCCCACAGGTGTCTGTGGACCCTCAGGTGGTCCCCGGGTGCACCATAGGGGTCCCCAGTTCCTCCCTGCATGTGTCCGTGGGTCCTCAGGTGGTGTTTGTGGGTGTTTGGGGGTCCTCGGATGGTGTCCGTGGGCGTCCGGGGTTTCTCTGATGTCCCCGTGGGTCCTTGCTGGCCTGCGGTACCAATCCTGTATTTAAAAAATAAAAACATGGCCTACATTTCAATGAATACACCTCCACCCCCCATCGCAACCAAACACATACAGTAGAGTAATGAGCAAAATAACTATTATCCAGATATGGATAATAGATTATTTGCCCATTATTAAAGACAACATTAGCCAAGCAGCATAAATAAAGTAAATAAAAACCGTTCTACTTACCGCTGCCAACGTGAAGTGCGTAATTAGCATACTGCAGGTCCATGTCCTCCGTTGCCAGAAAGAATCCATGGCAAAATATATTCTAATGGCCCCCTAACTCCTTAATCACCTTAGCGGATTAATAACCGCTATAGTAATTAAGGGGTTCACCCACTCTACTCAGCTACCCACCCGGGAAGCCTTACCACCCACCCCGGACCCACTACCCCAACCTTCCACCCCTTCATTGGTACAGTGGGTACATCATGCCCATAAAAAGCTTTTAAGCACAGCATGGGATTAGCTGCAAAGCCAGTCAAAACACTCACAGACATGTTTCAACATTAATGGGTCTAATCAGTGTGAGGTTGGTTGTACTGTCTTTGCCAATTTTCAAGCTGGGT
This sequence comes from Ascaphus truei, assembly GCF_040206685.1. Lineage (NCBI taxonomy): Eukaryota > Metazoa > Chordata > Amphibia > Anura > Ascaphidae > Ascaphus > Ascaphus truei. The sequence continues at coordinate 134,868,266 of NC_134488.1, forward strand.
AGGTTTACCATACACATTTGAAGTTATGGTGGGTGAAAAAGGCAACAAAAAACCTCCACCGTTAGCATTAGCCAATAAAGAATATCACTTGTGAGCACATGAACATGTCTTAGACAGGTCTGCAATCCTAATACTAAAATTATTTTAGGTGAATAGTATACAATATACAAAAGTGCAATGTGATAATAAGATAAACATCAACAAGTGCAAGTAGGGGTACAAAAAGTCACTCAAACCCTTAGATGGACTGTTTCAAGGTCCAGAAACAGTATGTACAGGAAAAACCTTTCTTCACCTAAATACTCTTTGTTTCATGTCTTTCAAGATACATCAATCGTCGTTCCTTAAAGATAGAAATTAGTTATAATTAATTTTAATACTATAATGTTTTATTGATTATTGATTTTTGTGTATAATAATAAAATTGTATGTATAATCCTATTATGATTCTTCTCTTATGTATTTAAAGAGAGAATCTTTTTATTAGAATATTTTATGAATTATATAAAATTTCTTGTTCTTAAAACCGCACCTAGACATATGGGATAGATATGACAACTGCCCAAAAGCTAGGGTGTTTTAATAGTTAACCTTTTGGAGGAGGGGATAATAGTTAGTTCCAGTGGGTATAAAAAGACCCCTAGAGCAGGTCACAAGCACTCCTGATGAAGACGTAATTTTAGAGCGTCGAAACGCGTTGAGTGTGACCCTGAGACTGAGAGAGAGAGAACGTTGAGCCAGTGACGTCATCTCCAACCGGTCGGAATTCCGGAAGTGACGTGACGGCTGTTCGAGACACAGTCGGGTGGCGTGCAGCAGCAGCAGTGATCAGGGATATTCAGTAATCGGAAGATCATATACTCCCTATGCTGATTATCCTTTTGGATCCTGTAAGCCTCCAATTCTTTCGTTTGTGGATAAAAGTTGTTTGTTTTATCCCTGTGTTTTGTCTCTACTTGAGATCTCAAGCTCCTCCTGTGGTTCTACCACACTGTTTGGTTGGTTATATGTGTTATAGCCTCCTCATCTAGTTTTCTAAGTTTCTTAGAAACCACTTCATTGTGCTAACAATATTACACCATGTAGATTTTGTTTTTATTTTAAGGTGCAACCGCTCCCCTGGTTTTTCCTGTAGATACTGTTTCTGGACCTTGAAACAGTCCATCTAAGGGTTTGAGTGACTTTTTGTACCCCTACTTGCACTTGTTGATGTTTATCTTATTATCACATTGCACTTTTGTATATTGTACTGTATACTATTCACCTAAAATAATTTTAGTATTAGAGCGCCATCTACTGTTTATTTGCTATATGTATTTTGTTTTTTAGATAGGCAGCACTACTTAATTATTTTGTCACTATGGAAGATATTGAGATTGACAATAATTCTTCCACTATTTTTTCACGGAGGCACACTAAAGTGGTGGACTTCAACAGCCTTCTTAAATTGGATCTAGACAATGTACCTATTGTTGGAGAGACTAATATTTTAGAAGCAGAATTTGAAAATTTAGAAAAACTACTGATTAAGGATATTAAAAAGTTTGGGGACTTTACTTTCTTAGAACAATATGTTTTGAGCAATAGAGTCCCAAGAGGTTTAAGACTAAATAAAGATCCATCCATAGACCTTGAGGATGAAACCTTCACTGACAAATGGTATAACCTCTTAGAAAAATGTTCAATGGATTTAATGCACTTAATTATAGAACAGCAAAAAAACCATGTGTTACAAATTGACATTGAGGTAAAAAAAGGTTGAAGAGAGGATTGGCAATTTAGACCAAACCACTCTCTTCAAAGACAAAGATTCCAAATTACAAATCAAATTAGACAAAATTTGGAAAGAGACGATCACAAAAAAAGTTAAAAAATATCTAAGAGATGAGGAGGACTACAAAAATGGTCCCCCTAGAAAACCTGAACCTATTGCTAAAATAGAAAATGATAATAAAAAAACCCCTATAAAAACACCAGTTAAAAAAGTTTTACCTCAATCTGAAAAATCAAAAGGTAGAGGGAAAACACCTAGAAAATATCTCCCCAAAAAATCTAGGAAAAGCCCTGAAAGGGATAACTGGAGAACCAAACAGCCTAAAAAACAAGCTAAGGTACAGATTAACACAGAGAGAACTCCAAAAAGACATGTGAGTACAGACTATGAATCTGAGGGCGAGTACATTATCAACAATAGGAGAGATCAGAGAGAAACCCAAAGGGATAAATTGTTCAAAAAAGGGGGTCTCAAACTAGGAAACAATAAGGATTTTTTAGGGGAGGGCGGGTCCACCACCTTTCAGGGAGTGAATTACGCTCCGATGAAGGACAGGGACCCCTCCTCGGAAAGGAAAAAAAGAGGAAGGAACGAAGAAAACGGGGAAGAGGGACAAAAGAAACACCTCAAAAAGAGCAAAAGGTGAATAATATCTTTAACCTAATCTCTAAAGTATTATCCCAATCTGAACAATCAGTCATCTCAAGGGGTTTGAAGTTCGCCCCCACTGCAGGACCAAGCAGTTTCGGCCTCTTTATAGACGCCCAGAGATTTCTAAGGAAGCTTACGATTAAAAGATTCTTTAGACAAAAGGATGTAGAATTAAGAACTATGGAAAATTCTAAAATAAAACAGAATGAATCACAATCTGAGGATACACCCAAATTGGTGCATTCAGGGTTAAAATTGCCATCCACCTTCTACCCCAAACATATCATACAGAACACCTACAAGCTCAAATTGAACCCCCAAAATACCCACAACATATATATAAGCATATAAGTTTCACAGAGGAGTGCTACTGAGCATGGTAATTTATATTTAAAACCAGAGACATAACATAAAACACAGACAAAGCTCAGTGCACATCCAGAAAAACTTATATACGGTACAGTGCCTAAATATACATGTATAAATAACTAATAAATAAAATGGTCTTTTAGTTTAACATTTTGGCCAAATTGTTGTAAGCCCTTGAGCCAAACTTCACGGCAGACCACGTTCAAGGGTCCCTACACTAATATAAATTCTTAATAACCTGTGCATTGCCAGGAAGAATGATTTATATTTGAGCTTGTAGGTGTTCTGTATGTTTTGTAATTCTTGTGCAGCTAGTCTTGGCTGTTTTGGAGGGTGGCAACCTCCTATCCAATTGAAGCTCACTCCCTCCCACATTTAAATGGTTAAAAGCTCACTCCATGGCATCTCCAACTATCAGGGGAACTTGCCTGCATGCAGTGTGATTGTGACAAATCTATTACAGAGTGCTTTTCCTGGTAATGTACAGGTTAATAAAAGCTTCAATCAGACTTAGAACTTTTGCAACTCATATTGACAGATTTATTATAAATCATTCTTCCTGGCAATGCACAGGTTATTAAGAATTTATATTAGTGTAGGGACCCTTGAACGTGGTCAGCCGTGAAGTTTGGCTCAAGGGCTTACAACAATTTGGCCAAAATGTTAAACTAAAAGACCATTTTATTTATTAGTTATTTATACATGTATATTTAGGCACTGTACCGTATATAAGTTTTTCTGGATGTGCACTGAGCTTTGTCTGTGTTTTATGTTATGTCTCTGGTTTTAAACCCCAAACATATGAAAGGGAAGAATTTAGATGTATTTACTCAACTTGTACAGAGAGATTTTGAAAAATTAGTTTTATCAGTAGACAAATTTGTTAATAATTTAAATAAAAGTGAGAGAGAAGCTTTAAAAAATCTCCAAGATGACACAAGTGTGGTAATCAAACAGGCTGATAAAGGGGGAGGAGTTGCCATTATTAACAGAGAGGACTACATCTTGGAATCCAAACGGATTTTGGGTGATGTAAATACATACATTCCTCTAAAAAAAGATCCCACAGTGGAATTCCAAAAAGAAATAAAAGTACTGTTGGATAAAGGCAAGGCTGAGGAAATAATTAATGATAGTGAATATAAGTTCCTATATAAAGAACACCCTATCAGACCAATTTTCTATTACCTCCCCAAATTGCATAAAAGCCTGACTAACCCCCCTGGGAGACCCATCATAGCGGGGATTGACTCTCTGACCTCCAACCTATCTGCTTACATAGATACATACTTGCAGACATATGTAAAGAAATTGCCGTCGTATCTGAAAGATACGACGGATATCTTACGTATTCTGGGAGGTCAGACATGGGAAGATGGGTGGTTTCTGGCTACGTGTGATGTAACCTCTCTATACACGTGCATTAGCCACAGAGATGGGCATGAGGCGATAGATAGAGCCCTGTCGAGAGATTCCACTATGCCCCATGAACAGGCCAATTTCATCTTGGATGGGATCAAGTACATTCTTGAACACAATTATTTTTCATTTGAGGGAACTTATTATCTTCAGAAATGTGGCACCGCCATGGGCACGAAATTTTCACCCAGCTATGCAAACCTTCTCATGGGAGCATGGGAAGAGGACTATATTTGGTCCATTGCAGAGCTGGGTGATGACCTGTGCCTGTGGCGGCGCTACATTGATGATATTTTCTTTATATGGAGAGGAGATGAGGAGAGTCTGATTAGATTTGTCCACTATCTAAATGATAATACCCTGAACTTAAAATTCACCTGCGAATATAGTCGGGAAAGGGTTAATTTCCTTGATATAACTGTCATCATTGATGGTGGATTAATCAGTACTCAGACCTTCTTTAAGGAGGTGGATATAAATAATTATATATCTCCCCATAGTTGTCACCATCCCAATTGGTTAAAAAATGTGCCATATGGACAACTAAGGTGCATTAGAAGAAACTGTTCGGATGACAAAACCTTTCATGAACAGTCTCTTTTCCTGCAGGACAGATTTAAAGAAAAAAAGTATGAAAATAGGATCATCAAAGATGCAGTAGAAAAGGTAGAGGTTCTGGAAAGAAAGAATCTTCTGCTTGAAAATGTGAAAATGAAGCCTAAAAAGAACTTTGATTTTACGTTTATAACGAACTACAATAGGCAGTCAGAGAGGATAACAAAAATAGTTCGGAAATATTGGCATATTATCAAAAATGACCCAATATTGGGTGACATAGTCCCAGACCTACCGATGGTAATTTTTAAGAAAGCCAATACCTTAAAAAATAGACTAGCACCGAGCGCATTACCTAAGATTAAAAATAATAGCAACAGGTGGTTGCCACAAATTAAGGTTTTTTTTGGATGCACAACATGCACAGCATGTAAATACAGAGCAGATGATAAATTTGGTTTTAAGTCTAATATTTCAAAACAACAATTCCAAATTAAGCAACATACCACACGCAAATCTGAACATGTTATTTATCTAATACAATGTCCTTGTGGGCTACAATATGTGGGCCAAACCACTCGGCCCATAAGGACACGTGTTTTAGAACATGTGGGTAATATTAGAATGGGGGTAACAACCAACTTTTTATCTCATCATTTTATTTTAAAACACAATGGCGACCCATCAGGCCTGAGGTTTACTGTCCTTGAGCATGTACTGCCCCATTGGAGAGGTGGGGATAGGAATACAGCACTTAAAAAAAGAGAAAGCTTTTGGATTTTTTCATTGAAAACTTTAATTCCTCAGGGACTAAATGTCGATTTTGAATTGGGTGCCTTTTTATAAGATAATTTTAATGTTTAATTAAAGTTCTCTTTTTCTATAAAATTGCAAAAATATTTTAAATATGTTAATAACTACTTTTATTAATAATTTTTATATATTTTATGATAATTTTGCTACTATCTGCTCTGTATATGTGTACAGTCTTTTGGGTATTTTGATATATGAGTTATGTGATTCCTGTTTCCTTAAAGTTTCTTCACCTAAATACTCTTTGTTTCATGTCTTTCAAGATACATCAATCGTCGTTCCTTAAAGATAGAAATTAGTTATAATTAATTTTAATACTATAATGTTTTATTGATTATTGATTTTTGTGTATAATAATAAAATTGTATGTATAATCCTATTATGATTCTTCTCTTATGTATTTAAAGAGAGAATCTTTTTATTAGAATATTTTATGAATTATATAAAATTTCTTGTTCTTAAAACCGCACCTAGACATATGGGATAGATATGACAGCTGCCCAAAAGCTAGGGTGTTTTCACAGTTAACCTTTTGGAGGAGGGGTTAATAGTTAGTTCCAGTGGGTATAAAAAGACCCCTAGAGCAGGTCACAAGCACTCCTGATGAAGACGTCATTTTAGAGCGTCGAAACGCGTTGAGTGTGACCCTGAGACTGAGAGAGAGAGAACGTTGAGCCAGTGACGTCATCTCCAACCGGCCGGAATTCCGGAAGTGACGTGACGGCTGTTCGAGACACAGTCGGGTGGCGTGCAGCAGCAGCAGTGATCGGTGATATGCAGTAATCGGAAGATCATATACTCCCTATGCTGATTATCCTTTTGGATCCTGTAAGCCTCCAATTCTTTCGTTTGTGGATAAAAGTTGTTTGTTTTATCCCTGTGTTTTGTCTCTACTTGAGATCTCAAGCTCCTCCTGTGGTTCTACCACACTGTTTGGTTGGTTATATGTGTTATAGCCTCCTCATCTAGTTTTCTAAGTTTCTTAGAAACCACTTCATTGTGCTAACAATATTACACCATGTAGATTTTGTTTTTATTTTAAGGTGCAACCGCTCCCCTGGTTTTTCCTGTACAGGTCTGCAATCCTGCCTTTCAACCATTATCACCTAGCACACAGTGCTTCCACTCCAGCAAGGGATTCTGGGAAATGACATGCAATGAGCACACGTCACCTTTTGCCTGAAATCCATATACATGGCTATATGCTAATGGTGTAGTTTATATATATATATATAGCAAATGTGCAAATGTGTAAAATATATAACTAAAATAGTGTGCAATGATACAAGGTGACTTGTGATAGGTGAAATTGGCCATAGAGTTCAAGCGACTCAAGATCCTTCAGGGACAATGTGACTATACAACATATATTATTAATAGTAAAGATTAGACCACTTTATGTCCGGGACCGCTATGACCTGGCTATAACACATACAACTACTGAAATAAACTGATTGGTCAGGCATAGACTGTATCCTTAATCACTAGGCTAGGATCTTGTATTGCTCCTCATAGCAGTAGTGTGCCGGTATATACACATGCACACTGCTGCTTTTCGCCAGTGTCAGCATCTCACTGAATGCATGAAGGCTGGGACTCAATATTATCACTATGGTAAATAGCCAGGAGACACTGCACTAGAATAAGGATAGTATATAGTACAGTATATAGTATAGTATAGAATGTAATATAATTGCAGCTATATTTGTTGTACTGGTCTCTTAGTTGTGAGTATAGATAGAAAGAGCATAGTTATTGGAGTTCGCGGTGATCCCGTCCTTGGTTGAGATGCTTCAAGTTTATAATACATGTGCCTGACTATGTGAGTGCCTTGAACTTAAAAATAAGATTGTGATTGTTTAAAATAAAAGGCTATAAAGCTCCCAGTAGTTAGTTAGTTGGGAGATATATGTTTGTACTGCACATAAGGTTTAATCGATAATGTTACTGAACAAATCAGACGCTTTAGTTTTTAATATATTCCTATGAATGTATCGGTATGCATCCTGGTTGCTGTATAAGAGCTTGATAGATAATCGATTCTTCTTTTGTACATCTATATATATAAAACTCAAAATATATTTGTCTGTGTTTGTGCGCACTCCCATTGGCTGACTGTGGGGTGGGGCTTGGCTCTCATTGGCTGACTACAGGGTGGGCATTGGCTCTAATTGGCTGTCGCTTGCTGCGGTGCGGGGCTTCTGTCTGCTTCTTTCTCTGTACTGCTGGGTGGAGTTTCTTTCTGCACACAGACATCCCCCCCCCCCTGTCTGTTTCCCCATCGGAGCATGCTTAGTACTCCCCAGGTGAAAGTGTATTACCTATGAGTGTGTGTTGTGTGTGTTGTGATTGAGTGTGTTGTGCTATGAGTGTGTATTGTGATTGAGTATGTGTGCTGTGTGTGTTTGAGTGTTGTGATTGAGTGTGTGTTTGTGTTGTGATTGTATGTGTTGTGATTGAGTGTGTGTGTTGTCTGTGTGTTGTGATTGTGATTAAGTGTGTGTGTGGTATGATTGAGTTTGTGTGTTGTGTGTGTTGCCTGTGTTTGTTGTGACTTTGTGTCTGTTGTGAGTAAGTGTTTGTTGTGACTGTGTGTGGTGATTGAGTGTGTGTGTGTTGTCTTTGAGTATGTGTGTTGTGAATCCCCATTGAGCCACCGCCGAGCAACCCCCCCACCCACCCCTGCAGTTAGCCGCCGCTGCCGCCGCCGCCACAAAGCAACCCTCACATCCACCCCTGCAGTGAGCTGCCGCCGCCGCCACAAAGCAAACTGCAGTGACCTGCCAGCGGCGCCACAAAGCAACCCCCCTGCCCACCCCCGCAGTGAGCCGGCGCCGCCGAGCAAACTGCAGTGAGCCGGCGCCGCCACAAAGCAACCCCCCCGCCCACCCCTGCAGTGAGCCGGCGCCGCCGAGCAACTGCAGTGAGCCTTGCGCGCCCGAGCCTCGGAGGATCGGTCCTCCGATCGGGGCTTCCCCCTCCCCTCTCTGGGTCCGCCGGGTCCCCTGGAGCCCCCCACCGCATCCCCCACATTAGGAGCAACCCAGGGCTCCTTGGGGAGCCCTGGGCACGCGCGCCATGCGCGCACGCTCCCGATGAAGCGTGACCACGCATCGATGACGTGCGGCACGCCGAGGGAAAAAAACGAGCAAGCCGGGGAAACCTCCTGGCTTGCGGCACTAGCCAAGTGAGGATAAAGTGTGCCGCCTCTGTATAAACCAAATTCGATTCCGAATCTTTAGGATAATTGGAATATCTGGGCTTTTCCATACTGCTGCGATCTCGCACCGCGTGGCTAATGCGAAATGTGCAATTAGTTTATTGTGTGACTTTGATAGGCCCTTTAGGGGTCTGTTTAGGAGAAACAGCCAAGGGTGTGGGGGGATAGTGAGATCAAATATTCTCTGGATCCAATTTCTGATTTTTTCCCAAATCGGGGATATCAGCAGGCAAGACCACAGCATATGTAACAGGTCAGCTGTTCCTCCACATTGTTTTGGGCACAATGGGGAGGACCCTGGTATAAACTTCGATAATTTGAGTGGGGTGAGGTACCATCTCATGAGAACCTTATATGCGTTCTCCTTTAGTGTGGTACATATCGAACTTTTTGCGGCACCCAGGAATATAGTATTCCACTCGTCGTCTTCCAGAGTTTCTCCTAGGTCTTTTTCCCATTGGAGACGGAATGAAGGTATTTGTTGCCTTGAGACTGCAGATTCGACCACCTCTCCATAAATCGTAGATATGAGTCCCTTAGTGTCGGTTTCTGCCCAACAGAGCTTTTCAAAATTCGTCAATGGGGGGTTATGGGGCGGATTTATTATAAAATGCTGTGAGCTGGAGGTATTTATAGAATTCAGCATGGGGAATATCATTTTCAAGTCTGAGATGGTCAAATGATTTAATTTTTAAATTATAGCCCTCCAAATCTTTGAGTCTAGTGTAACCTTTTTGTTTCCAAATTGAGTGATTGTGGCCAATGAGACCCGGAGCAAAGCTAGGATTATTCCAAATGGGTGACATCAGAGAACTTGCTGAGGTAAGTGAGTTTTTTAATCTTGTACCTTCCTAAACAGAGATGGAGTTAGTCATTGAGGTAAGCGGTAGTATAGCGTTTTTCCTTGATGTTTTAGGTAGCCAAATCAGGTTATTAAGCTCTGATGGGGAGCAGGCTGCATTTTCAAGCTCCACCCATCTTATAATTTGGGATCAGAATGCCATTGTATGATCTGACTTAATTGAGCCGCTTTAAAATATGACAACAGGCAGGGTACCGCTAAGCCTCCGGCTAAGGTAGGTCTCTTCATATTCAGTTTATTTCCTCATTTTTTTGCCTCCCCAGATAAAGTTAGATATTCCAGACTGAAGTGAGAGTATGTCCTTCAGTTTGAGTGGCACAGGTAATGTCTGGAAGAGGTATAGGATACGGGGAAGTAGATTCATCAGAAACCGAAAATCATTTTTACAAAAGCAGCAAATATAAAAACACGTTTAGCTCCTAGTTGCCCTCTAGATAATTCGAAACCAACGAAAGCAAGTAAAAATAAGGGCTTTTTTACATGCACTAAATGCACAGCTTGTACTTTCAGCAATGACACTAGAACCTTTAAATCAAACGTAACAGATAAAATTTACACTATAAAAACGTTGATTAACTGCCACTCCACTTTTGTGATTTATCTATTGCAGTGCCCGTGTGGCCTACAATATGTGGGTAGGACGAGCAGGTGCTATCAAAGAAGAATATATGAGCACATTTATAATATTAGACGAGGTTTACCCACACACAGTGTTTCGCATCATTTTAGCGTGCACCATAATAAAAGTAATGTCGGACTGAAATGTCAGGCTATAGAAAGTTCGCAAGTAAATTGGAGGGGGGGAATCAGTTACAACAGATTAGTAGGCGAGAAGCTTACTGGATCTACGAACTGAAAACCCTCTCTCCAAATGGACTCAATGTAGACTTCGACCTGGGTGTCTTTCTTAAATAAAAGTTTTTATTAATACTCTTAAAACTTTTATATATATATATATATAAATAATTAAACTTTTTATTAAGAAAATATATATTTGTAATAAGGGTTTTTACTTAAAATATTTAACTATAATGGTTTGTAACTTAAAGTAATTTTTTGTCAGTAGAGTTATGATATGATAGAATCAAGGTTCTTGGAGAATAAATTAGTTATGGAACCGTATATTATTCTATAACTCTGAATTTTTATAATTTTTAAAATTTTTAAATAAATACATTTTTACTAGTCAATAAAAAGAAAATTTTTATTAAACATATATTTGAGAAATTACATATATATATATATATATATATATATATATATATATATATATATATATATATATATACAGGAATTAACTGCATCATTAACAATTTTGTATACAATGTGTGCAGGACCAGTGCAAAACTGTCTAACATCAATAGTGGATAGATAAACATCTAGAAATTGAGAATGAAGTGTAATTGATTATATTCCATGATTGTCAGGATGATGTGCATATGTAATGAATTTGTAACCAGTTTTATGTTATATGTTGTATTATGTGTATGTTAGGCTGCCATTGTCTAGCACAGTCATGAGTGACAGGATAAACAACCAATCACGATTGTCAGAAGATCAATGTGAGAGACAATTTATCTCCACCAATTGTGTATCACCTGCCATTACATAAGGAAAGCCTGGACTGTGCTAACTATCCCTTGAAGAAGTGCGCATGCGCACGAAACGCGTTGGGTGTTTTAGAGATCATTTGGAGAGTGAACAGCACAAGGAGCAGACCTCTGCATCAATCCTCAGTTCCAGCAGATGGTAGAGAAGTGTGGCGAGGAGTAAGCGGCGGCGATTAGCTCCACCCAGCGAGTGACGTCATTTCGGACGGAACATCTCGCGAGGGTTGGCCTGCAGAGACGCCCGGCCTGAGAGTGATCGGAGGAGGCGCCGGCAGCCATTACAGAAGCACCACGCGCCTAGGAACAGCTGAAACCGGACTGCATCTCTTGCTACCACTGTCTGAATTCTCTGGATTGCTGTAAGTAGGATTCCGGTTTTACACACCGGATCCGAGACCTGCTCCCCAGTTCACTGCCATTTTTTAGTAATTGCTCTAATAAATCTCTGTTTTATTGTCAGCCTTTCTGTCAGGTCAGTGTTGTTGGTTGTGTATGTCTTGTCTTTGTGAGTTACATGTTCTTTATATGCAGTGTCACGCTATGATTTCTCTCTTTATCTTCCCTGCATTATATACCACGATTGCTGTTGTGGAGTCTGCGGTCTAGCAACCGGATCACCGTCACTGGACACTGCAGTACATCATTGGACTTATTTTTCGGTATTGGACAATTGAGGCGCCGGTCTGTATTGTTATCTCTGTCTTTTCCACTAACTGTGTTTGGGTTACTTTTTTTACCTGGCAACTGTCCTATATTTAGTCACATAACACATTGTGTTTTTATTGTATAATAATTTTGATTTTTAGATATATTTCTTAGCGCTATTTACACCATCCTTTTTTACTAGATTCATCTTAACGCTATGAATCCTTCCAATCCAAGAAATCTTCTTGGAAGACCATCTGATTAGGTCTTGTTTTAGAGTCCAAATCAGTTTGGGATAATTTGCCTTATAGATGCTTTTTGCATCTTTGGTGATATGAATCCCCAAATATTTTATTGAATTCTTTTGCCAGTTAAAATTGAAATTCAGTTTTAGTAGTTTCTCTGTACTGTATGTCTAGGGAGGTTGATATTCAGAGCTTCAGATTTGGACTGGTTCATCTTAAATCCAGAGACCTTAGAGAATTTATCTAGTAGGTCAAACAGATTAGGTAATGATATGAGGGGTTTTGAGATAACTAATAAAATATCATCAGCATACAGGGCCGCTTTTTGTGATTGGGAATAAGCGTTTAACCCTGAGATATCCGAACTATCACGAATTCGTGCCGCCAAGGGTTCAATTCATAAGGCAAACAGGAGGGGAGATAGAGGGCATCACTGTCTTGTGCCACTTTGAATTTGAAATGGGACTTAGGGGAAGCCCTGATGTATGACCCTGGCGGTCGGGCCTGAGTACAGCGACATAATCGCTCCACTCACCCGATTTCCGAAGCCAAATGCTGCAAGCGTCTCCTTTAAGTATGGCCAGTCTATCCGATCAAAAGCTTTTTCTGCATCCAGACTTAATAACATACTTTTTGTGTTATTTTTGTTAGCCAATTCTAGCAGATCAATAAATCGTCGGGTGTTATCCACTGCCTGCCTCCCCTTAACAAACCCGGCTTGATCTGGGTGTATTAGTCTGGGTAGGATGAGACTTAGTCTATTGGCCAGTAATTTAGCATATATTTTTATATCGGTATTAATTAGAGAAATTGGCCTATAGCTTTTACAATTTAGCGGATCCTTGCCAGGTTTATGTATAAGTGATATAGACTCCCGCAGCAAATCTTCAGGAATAGGGGCTCCTGCTAATAAAGCATTAAACATTTGGAGCAACCGCGGGGCAAGTAACTCGGAGAACTTCTTATAATAAAGCCCCGAAAAGCCATCAGGGCCCGGTGCCTTGATGGTTTAAGCTCCCTGATAGCTTGCGACACTTCTTCTAATGTGAAGTCCGCGCCCATAGCTTCTCTGTCTAACACTGTCAATCTCTCTAGTTTTGAGCTGGCTAAGAAATCTCTCAGTGCACTGCTCGTGTTGTTATTATGTGCCACTTTCTTACCATCGTATAGGGAACCATAGAATGAACCGAATTCGTCTACTATGTTTTTAGGGTTGGCCGTGATTGTACCCGATTTTAAGCGTATAGCTTGGATATTAAACTTAGATTGCTTATCCTTTAGTGCTCGAGCTAGCATCGTATCCGGCCTGTTTGCTTTTTCATAAAACTTCCTCTTAGACCGACATAAGGAATTATCTGCTCGGGATGTCAATAACATATTTAATTCAATTTTTGTGTCTTTCAGTTGATCTTGTGATTTGCTAACAGGGAATGTAATTTGGATTGGAGCGTCCGAATTTTGGAGTCTCTTATTCTTTTCCTTTTGGCTGTAGTATTGATTAATATGCCCCTTAAGGTTGCATTGTGAGCCTCCCATAGAACTGTATGGGATTCAACAGAGCCTGTGTTTATCTTGAAGAATTGAGCTATTTCTTGGCCTATTGTATCGCAAATTTCGGGTATTTTGAGAATAGATTCATTGAGTTTCCAGTTTGCGCCTGGTCGATTGGCTTGTAAATTGTTGCACCTTAGCTCAATTGGTGCGTGGTCAGACCATGAAATATCATGGATCAGCGTATGCTTGACCTTAGGAACCATGTGGCACGAAACGAAGAGGTAATCAATCCTGCTGTATGAGGTGTGTGGGTGAGAGTAAAAAGTGTAATCCCTAGTCGTGGGGTGGAGCTCCCTCCATATATCAACTAGTTGATTATCCTTCAAGGCACCGCGCAGTGTGTCTTGAGTTTTTTTATTATCAAAGTCGCCTCCCCCTGATCTGTCTAATGAAGACTGCATTGTAATGTTGAAGTCTCCCGACATATAATAGTATATCCTTTAGCTACGGCGTTTAATATGCGGAAGAATCTTTCGAAGAAAGCTGCCTCCTGTATACAGGGGGCATAGAGGGAGTCCAACGTAATGGGCTGTTCATGTATTGTTCCTGTTAATATAATAAAATGGCCTTCCGTGTCCTTTTTGATTGTCTGGGCAACAAATGGGGTTGTATTACTAAATAAGATGGCAACGCCTCTTTTTTTGACTGATGCTGATGCCGTATAGAATTGGGAAAAGCCCTAGTCTAAGAATTTAGGTGAATTATTATTACTAAAATGGGTTTCCTGTAAGAATAACACCTCTGCATGCCTTCTCTTGTAGTCCGTAAAAGCAAGCTTTCTTTTGATCGGGCTATTAAAGCCCTTCACATGATGTGAGATTAGTGTTAACGCCATGTTCGATGGTATAAGAGATAACGTTTGCGGTGATCTGCGTACTTACTTATGAAGTTATTCCTGAAGATCTTTCCAGATATGTCCATACTTGCTATATCCGATTGATGTTTCAGCCGGTTGCCGTGCATTCTAGGGAGGCAAGGGGGAGGGAGAGGGTGGGGTAGGATAGACAAGACAGGGGAAGCAACAACGGGGCAAACGCGGGCGGGGGAGAGAGAGCAAACAAAAAGAAAAATGGAAAAAGGGAAAAATAGGAAACAGGAGCACATCCCGGGAGCCCCCGGGGGTAGCTCCTGCGCCCAGAGGGTGGATCGTCAGGCTCCATTTTATCGATGGGCCTAACTCCTGCTAGGGAGGATGACCGCCCTGGGTCTTGGGAACGGCCCCCCAAAACTGGGGACCGAAAGAGAGAACACATGCGTGCAGGAGGAAAGCTCCTCCGGCACTTATGCCAAACAATGTGTAACAAGTTAACTATATATAAATTATAAAACCTTAATATTAACATATTGATAATCAAAGACCAATACTGGTGAGTTATAACCAGAACAAAAGCAACGATAATAACGTTAGTCAGCTGAGATAACAAAGCATGTATAGATGGAAGAAACCTAAAATGTATATAACATCTATACTCTTTATATCAAATCTCATAAACCCGCCGTACTTTGAAGTGACCCCTCTCCTTAGGGTGAAGTTGCTTCAGAGAGGTGAAGTAGTGTGTGTTCACCACATATAAATAACATATCTAACATAACTAACCTAACCGCGTAAACTTTCCTAATTACTACATAACTTTCATGTAAAATAAATTATATACGCCCTATATCCCCATATATATCCTCCCATCCTATAACCTTTACTTAACATTCTATAACATATTTCAATCAACCCTTATCATATAACAGATATATAAAGTGTAAATCCTATAATCTGAAACATTAAAACCTAAACATGAATAGCCTGTAAGTAGATTGATATCTAAATAACTACATATCCTCTACAGCATAATTTTAAGATAAGGAGCTTATATTAATTATGCAGGGGCTAAACCCCTGCAAATGGTGACATTTATCCAGATTTATCTAAATCTCTTTGTTAGTTCGTGGTTGACTACTGTTGGGGGGGTTCTTTTTTTTTTAATTTATTTTTATTTCTTTATGTCTTTATAGGGAGGGAAGGGGAGAGTGCTTGTGACTGTGGCCGCGTCGGGAGTCTTGAGTGTTTGGTGGAAGAGATGTTGCTGTCCCATCTCTCCTCCAGCTTTGCTCCGCTGCGGTGGCTGTCAGGTGCTTGTTTTCCTCTACGGAACCTATCCTGACGTCATCGAGGGGCGGTCGAGATCTCGCGATGAGAGGGCGCTTGATGGTGACGTCGCGTTGTAAGCGCGCGAAAGCCATTGCTCCTCCCGCGCGAGACCAGGAAGGACCTCCGCAAGATGGCTGCCACTTCCAAGTCAGGTGCGTGTCTGCACTTGGTGAAAACTGCTCCTTCGCCTCCCAGCAATCAGGTGCTTACCGGGTAAGTCTCTGTGAGGTTCCGAACGTCTCCGGAGCTCCCAGCTGTGCCAATGTTTCCAGGTTGGATATAGGGGAGGTCAGGAGATTATGTAGGGTTATATGGATTAGACTTTAGGTTTTAGGCTTTATTGGTGCTCATTGCCTCCAAGTCTGTGCTGCCTTTAGGTTTGCTGGGGGTGCAGGAGGGCCCCGCTTGGCTCCAGATAGGTGCGAGGGTTGTTGAACCGGCTGGCGAGGGGAGAGGTGAGCCTTGGTGTAGCCCTGAGAGACCGAGTTTAGCTAGGAATCCTCCACCCTCTTCTAGCCTGCGGAGTGTGTGTGCTACGCCATTTTTGATGGACATGAGGGCACATGGAAACAGCCATCTGTATTTGGTGTTATTCTCTGCTTTTACCATCTACTGTCCTGTAAGTAGGGTTTTAATTTTAGCCTTCTGGACTTAAGTGCTGTAACCTCCGGAACCCAGTATTATAATGTTAATAAATAGCTTTTTGTTAGGATTATAGTCTTGCTAGTGTCTGTCTGTCATTGTGTGTTATGTTTGTCATGTGTAAGTTTTTAATGTTTTAATGTCAACTTTTTTGGCGTACTGCACCATTATCTGTTTGTTTTCTTCTCTTTTTTACATATTGCACTACCATTTGGTGTGAGCCGTTAGTTGGCCCCTTCACTGCCTATCTGTTCAAGGACACTTTTGGGACTTTTCAAGAGACGGTTTGGTTTTTATTCAGAGTTATTATCATTTAAAGGACTGATTTGGCGCCGGCAATTCTTTCTTTTCTCTGATGTTTACTAAAGCCTATTGCAGCATAATATTAATTTAGTTGTTATCCTCAAGGGTTTCCACAATGGAAAGTATGTAGCTCTACTGCTATTTATAATGTAGTTGTTATTATTGTTGCCACTGTAGAGGTTATTGTTACAATTATGGTGAAATGTAACTACCTGTACTGATCCCTTATTCCCAGGATACCTGTTGTACAACATGCTATTCACTGGCATATATAGAAGATTGGCTATTTTGTAACTCTTTAATAATTATTCAGTGCCTGCCATACATTTATTATATATGTCTAATTGAGTTATTAATAGCCAAACCAGTAAGATCTTCTTAAACCCATACATTTGAATATTATTGAGTGGCAAAAATGAAGTAACATTCTTTATTCTCTCAAAGGAAGGCTGAATATACAAATTCTTCATTGAGGCCCCTCGGAGTCAGGGTGTCTAAGGTGTATATCCATTTCACCTCTTTTCTCAGAAAGACATTATCTATATCCCTCTTTCTGATACCCATGGATATTTGGTCAATGCTTTGGAATTGTAAACATGTGGCATCTTCTATTCAGAAGGCTGGAGTAATATCTCTTGTGAGAAACTTTGTTACTGAAATGTGCTGCTCTTTAAAACGAGATATAAGTATATTCAATTTTTATTTTATATGTTTGTAATCCTGGAGAAAACTTATAATTTTGGTTTTAAAAACGCATATTACACAATTAGTGTTTTTACTTACTTGTTTTTCTTACTTGTCTCTGCTTTTTCATGGGGAACTGATTAAAGATGCAGGGGGAATTGGAGCCATAAAAAGCAAAAAATTTCTGCAACCTGGAAAAGTTAAGTCTGTGATACAAACTCCATTTCAAATGTTTTATTATTTTGCAAAATTTTATATGTGTTTTAAGATTGGACACTCGATTATACACTTTATTTATAAGATTATTGATTATACACTTTATTGATAAGATTATTGACTATACACTTTATTTATAAGCTTATTGATTATACACTTTATTTATAAGATTATTGATTATACACTTTATTTATTTTTCAGTTCTATTGTAGAATGCTCATAAATTAGTTTTGTTCACATCCTGTCACTAGTACCTACATAATGAAATCTACAAGCCCTATTTTTGTAACTAATCGTTTAAAGAAATTCACAAAGAGGAAGAATATACATTGTGTAACCATACATTGATTTTTTTTTCTCTTCACTTTTCATATCTTTCCATAATTGCGCTGGATTATATATTTTCCATTTTCCATATTGAAAGACTCCTCTTTAATTAAGCAGTTGGGTAGCTCGTTGGATATATATATAATATATAAAATATCTGATATGCATTTACCCTGAACTCTTGCAGATGCACTTACCATAACACCCTCCTACTGTGGCTATAAATTCTCCCAAATTACCACAGATTGTAAACTCTTTGGGGCAGGGACTCCTTCTGCTAATGGTACTTTATGTATGAAGTGCTTTTTTTCTATTATGGCATGTGTAAAAGTGCTATGTACATGGGTGGCACTATATAACTACAAATATATATATATACAGTACAGTACTTACAATATGATGACGTATGCATGGCACAGCAACTAACTTAATGTGAGCATCTAACCAGTCTTTTGAATGGTTAACCCTGTAATTACTTTAGTGATTAACTACACCAATTCTTTGGGGTTCAAATTTGGAGATCTGCAAATATAGGGACACATACTGGACAGTTATTGCCAAGAATAAAACACACAAACATCACAGTTAATAATGTAGTATACAGTACTACTTCTTAAAACAACTACAGTATTTACTCTGGTGGTGTTCTGACCCGGTTGATTACACTGTCTTAATAAATGTAGCAAATGTACTGTGTTTTGGGTCGTTGTCTTTAAAGAACCGGTGACCTGATGGGAAGAATTCTAAAATGTATTGTTCTGCCTGTACACATGTAAAGGGACAGTGTCACATTCAGATACAGTTAGAGTACTTCTGTTCCCAACACTGAAACCAAAATGTGCTTATCTTACCAAATCAGAGGTTTACTAGTTGTTGGAAGGTCTTGGATTCGTATAAAGTGGTTGTATGCTGTTGCCCTCTCCCCCCCAGTTTATATTTTATTTATTTATTTTTTGTCTTGCCCCAAATAGAGAGGAGGTGTAGTGTAAAGATGTCCTATTAAACTCTATTGTGTATATTCCATTTAGAAAAGTTAGTTAAAATTATTTTTAAAATGCATGAGCAAGGCTGTTTGATGGTCAATATGAGTTTGATTTTTATTTATAGAAGGTATGTTATTGTCACATTCATTCTGTACTTGTAACTTGTAAGAGCCATATGTAATTTTACTGGTGTTTATTTTCCAACATTGAAATGACAACACTGTGAATATGTATCAACACGTCATACAGTATATCATCTTCACTTGTAATAAACACATGCATAACAATCATTGCCATTAGTACAGTTTGGTCCTGGGAGGGATTACCCCTTACAGGTGCATGTATCATGGGTGAGTGGGTTGCAGGGAACCAAAGCACTGGTCAGGTTATAGTTGCTAAAAATGAACCTTCATATGGATCACAAACCCCTGCTGTAAAAACTTCTGTTAAAATCCAAGATAAATAGTAACCCAGAGACTAATTAACATCATCACCATCAAGTCTGTAGAGCAAACATAGAGTTGGTTAAAGGTAAGACTATTTTCTCAGAATTCTAGCCTTAATCGTTAGCTTCCAATAATTTGCTGACATATGTTTGCTAAGTAATTATTTAAGCAAACACCTACAGTATGTACCCTATAAACAAAACTAAAATATCAAAAAGGGCAATCAGTGCCAACGGCAAATATAATTATACTGTTGCACCACAATATTATTTATAATTAATAATACCGTGGGTTTCACAGATGAAAGGTATAAAAAAATGTGTCAATAATACGTCTGTGACAGTCACACTAAATGAAATCGGGTACAAAGAAATCCTAATTTTATGGGGAGACTGGTGCATGAAGCTGTGTGGCTTCAGGCTTGTCACGGAAGACCATGTTATTTACACCTTTTTACCAGGATCATAAATTGAGCAAAACAAGGTACAGGCAGTCCTCGTTTTACAACGAATAGCTTATCCAACGCTATGCAATGCATACCTATGTTCATTTTTACAACGCCAAAATGGCCTATCCAACGCTCTTACGACACTTTGCAACGTTGTGTATGTGTGTGTACAGTATATATATATATACACAAAAACAATGTTGCAAAGTGTCGTAAGAGCGTATATATATATAATATTATATTATACTATATATTATTTATTATGTTATATTATATATATAATACAGTTTATACACTATATAATTTATGTGTGTGCTGCATATCTTTTTGCCTGTGTAAAATATTTGGTGTATTTTAGTGTTAAAAATGCCTTCAGGAACGGAACCTTTCATTTAAACGTTTCGCTATCCAACGCCATTTTGAGTAACGCATTGTGTCGGATAACCGAGGACTGCCTGTAATGAAATAAATTGTAATTTATTTGGCATAAATTCGCTTACACACAATGATATACAAAATACAGACAAAAAGACACACTTATTTTGGGTCTGAGGTTGAAAACGAGACTTTCCTAGGTGCAGGGAACCCTATGGGAGAGGATTACCCTGACCGGGATTTATCCCGTAATCTCCTGGAACCCAAATTTGCCTTAAATTCCATACGCCACCGCTACATTCTCTTCTGAGAACTTGGTCGCAAAATGCTGGCCTTAGACTCTGGCGGGCAGGCTTTTCAGGCTCAAAATCGAAGCCGGTTGCTCTGCTTTTCGCACAAAGCTACTTTGGAAAGCCCGCCCGTGCTCTTATTACCAGAGACTTTGAATCTGATTGGCTCCATGATTCTTATAGTATTCTCAGCTTCATTCACAAAACTAAGCAGCCAATCAATACGTGGGAACTTTCCCAAGCAGCCAATCTGAGCCAAGCCAGCTAGAAAAGCTGGGTCAGTGGGAATTCGGAAATAGCCAAGTGCCATGCGCAAGCCTGCCACCTCTCTCCCTGCCACCTCTCTCTCTGGGTATCTCAATGCCACCCACTTGGCAGGCTCCACTAGGTCTGGCAGAGCAAGTGGCATCCTGAAGGAATGCCATTGATCTCCGGACATGGTACTCCACCTTTCCCCGCTGTCAAAATGCTATTCACACCTCTGTGCTTCCTCTAGCGGCTTTGAACTACTATGTCCAACAGACTTACTGGAGCCTATGGGTTAGCTCAGGCAGCCGGTTTGGACATCGGTTCCGAATGTAAAAAGCACATTACATTATATTAAAGTATATTTTAATACATTTCTAAGTCTTTGGGTACAGTGTTTGAAAAAGAAGAACAGCCGCACAGCCAAAGAAGTGTGACCTCCTGACGAAGCGCTGTATTGCGCGAAACGCGTTGAGGGTTTGCTCAGTAGTGTGGTATACACTTCGATCCAGGAGTGTAATACCAGCACGGTAGGGGCACCCGTTTTCTGTATTATTTGCATCTCTACGTCACCCTCGCCAGCTATTGTTATTGCTATTGCCCTAGCTGGCAAGAGCCCGCCCACCACTCTCAAGTTGATAGACTTCCGGTTCCGGGTCAGGAACCCTGCGGGGACCTGCAGTAGGAGATTACGGTCTGGGCAGGGTGTTTGACGACGCTGACTACATACATTTATGGAAGCTCCATCGTGCATGCAGTTTTACCTCATTGTAAGTTATACTATACAGTGTACTAACAAATAAATTGACCATTATTTAACTCTGGAATTTCTTCTTCTCTGCGCTCCAACCCTTTTTTTGTATATTTGGATGGACTGTTGGCCCGGCTGACCACCGGAGAGTGAAGGAGCAGCGGGAGAAAATTTTCATTTCAAGGATTTCCCCTGAAGACAGCGGACGAGCCTCCTTTTTGGGAAAAGAAGTGGGTCACCAAGAAATAGTTGAAGAATAATCCTTTATTGATCCATAAAACAAGCGGAGGTTAGCACCCTCCTACACGTTTCGTGTATAGAAATACACTTCTGAGTCTCTGGGGACAGGGGACAGAACTGGGAAACTATTGCAGTTTTATTTCTATCTGCCTTATTCCCCACACACTTTCCCTTGGATTCAGTTTGGACTCCAAGAGCCCCCCCCCCCCTCAACCTTATATACAGTTGGGGCATCCGCAAACCCTATACTGGCTGTGAGTCACCTTGGCACTAGCTTGGTACCCCCTTACCTAGGGATTCCCTCAGCTAGATGAATACATGTTTTATCCCTATGCCTCATTCTCCTTTATGGGCTGTGCTGAAGCAGGGTAGCCTAGTTGTGAGTCGCGCTTGCGTTTTCAAGGGATGGTTTTGCAGGGATAATGTGCCTGTCAGGGAGACCGTAGCAATTGGGGCTACTACGGCTCACCCTCTTGGTCCTCTTCTTCCCCGTTCTCCTTTCTCCTCCTCATCTGCCTCCACTTCCACCAGGGCTGTAAAATCCTCCTGGACCCTTGCCAGAATGTTTGCTACTGCATCAGCAGGTGAAGCAGTGCCCGCTTCATGATGCTCGAGATCCTCCTCCAGCTGAGTCTTTGCCTGACCGGCGGTTGGTAGTCCATATCCCTCACACCGGGTTATGATTCTGGGATGTCCCAGGTCTGGTACCAGCCTGACCATCTGTCCATCTTCGCCTTGTTGCACTAAACTTAAAGTGACAAGAGAGAACCTGTGCTTTTCCTGCTTTGTGTAACGTGTGTAAGTCATTACTTGTTTTGAGAGCTCGCAATCTACGAGTTTGTCTTGATGCTATTAATCCCAGCAGGACGTTATAGCATAAAGTTTAATGATCCCACCACTGCCACCAGTATAAATAAAACCTGTCACAGCAGACCAGGTTCTTTACACCTTTTTACCGAGATCATTAATTGAGAAAACAAGGTAATGAAAAAAATTGTAATTTATTTGGCATAAATTCGCATACACACAATGATACACAAATACAGAAAAAAGACAATCTTGCTTTGGGACTGGGGTTGAAAACTAGACTTTCCTAGGTGCAGGGAACCCTATGGGAGACTTTTACACTGACCGTTTTTTTAGCCCGAATCTCCTGGAATCCAAATCAGCATAAAATTCCATACTCCTCCGCTACATTCTCTTATGAGAACTTGGTCGCAAAATGCTGGCCTTACACTCTGGCGGCCAGGCATTTCAGGCTCAAAATAAATCGAAGCCAGTTGCTCTGCTATTCATGCAGATGCAACTTTGAAAAGCACACCAGCACTCTTACTGCAGGGAGACCATGAATCTGATTGGCTCATCAATTTTTATAGTATTCTGAGTTTCATTCACAAAATGGAACAGCCAATCATTACGTGCGACATTTTCCAAGCAGCCAATAAGAGCCAAGCCAGCTGGAAAAGCACTCCCCCTTTCCCCGCTGACAAAATGCTATTCACACCTCTGGGCTTCCTCTGGCTGCTTTGAACTCATTTGGCCAGCAGACTTACTGGCGCCTATGGGTTATCTTGGGCAGACTGTTTGGACATCATTTCCGAATGTAAAAAGCCTATTACATTATATTAAAGTATATTTTAATACACTTCTGAGTCTCTGGATACAGGGGACAGAACAGGGAAAATATTGTAGTTTTATTTCTATCTGCCTTATTCCCCACACACTTTCCCTTGGACTAAGTTTGGACTCTCAGAGTCACCCCTCAACCTTATGTAGCCAGGGACCCTCCGGTCCCCATGTCTCCCGGTTCCTTTCCTTCTTGCGTGTGTGTGTGTCTGCGGGGGTGAGCATGTCAGCCGGGGGCTCCCGGAGGCGTCGGTTGCAGGGTGCCGCCATTTTGGATGTGCTTGCACATGCGCGGAGGCGATCCGGCGGCCATGTTGTGGTTGGCGCGAGGTTCGTGCAATGCGCAGAGGTTGGCAAGGGTAGCGGTGGCCATTACAAGTGTGCAGGAGCTCTTGGAAGCTGGGCAGGCGCAGTTAAGCGTAGCAGCGGCCATTACAGCTTCGCACATGTGCAGTAGAGATCACGCACGTGTCCCCATAGAAAAGAGGGCCATAAAGGCCTACAAGTCCCAGCAGCCTCTGGGGACTTCCCTATGATCCCTGTCACATGCAGCCAGAAAGCCAGTAGAGTTTGCAGCTTCTCCTGCTGGAGAAGGATACATTTTTGCGCACAGACCATGCGAGTCAGTTGGTGCTGGGATAAGGTAGGGGAAGGGTGTGTAAGTGCAGGGAGCAAGTGGCCTCTTGCACTAGGCCAGAAAACCCCCTTAGATCCCAGCTAGAACCCACTCCCCTTCAGTTTGTGACTGCTTTAGGGAAGGCCCCTTATGTAGGATATTTGCCCTGTTAGCAGTCAGCTTAGTCAGAGACACAGCTGCTGTGCTGCGTGCTCTGGCAAGAAGAGTCAGTGTGAAGGGTCAGGGTGCAGAGAAAATAGACTTTCCAAAGGTGGATCACTCCATGCGGGAGCCACCCACCGCCAGGCAGAGTTTCAGGACGTCGCAGAGGATATCGCAGAGCAGCGGATCCTTTGTGTAGAATCTGCAGCCCAGGTGCTGGAGTACTGGGGCAGGTATCGTATTATACATGCACCAACAAAACCGGTACATCAGGCGCTGATCCCGCCGATAGGTTCTGGGTCTCTTAGTGGACTCGTGGGTCTCTGGGTACAAGTTGTTGGGTGAGGAATAAGGTGTGCGGGTTAAGGCACTGTGAGAAAATGGATAGTAGTGCTTAGTAGTGTTACAGGGTGACACTGTTATTATTGCTGATGTATGTGTAATGTGTTATGTTTGATTCTGCATATAGTAAACTGTTATACCTATATTCCTGTGTATGTGGTTACTATATGTGGGTCCTGTGTGGGGTACATTCTACACTACTAGAATCCTACATAGGTGGAGGCGCTGTAAGTAAGATCGTTCCAGAGGATTCACCCCAGGCTCTCACTAGCAGAGGCTCAGACCTAACAGGTAAAGCACCACACTCCTGGTAACGTATAGGTTCCCCTCACATGCACCCTATCTGCGATTGGGGGTTGGGGGAAAACCTGTTACACATATACAGTTTGGGCATCCACAAACCCTATACTGGTTGTGGGTAACCTTGGCATTAGCTGGGTTACCCCCACTACCTATGGATTCCCTCAGCTACATGAAAGCCTGTTTTATCCCTGGGCCTCATGCTCCTTTCTGGGCTGTGCTGAAGCAGGTACCCTAGTGGTGAGTCATGCTTGCATTTTCAAGGGGAGGTATTGCCGGGACAATGTGCCCACATGTATCTGAGAATCAGGCATGATTTCCGGGTAAATTTATCTGGGTACTGAAAACTCCGGATCCCAACCTCCTAGGCACATTCTGTCAATGATTCCTCCACAAAAAACCCTC
Source organism: Ascaphus truei (assembly GCF_040206685.1). Taxonomy (NCBI): domain Eukaryota; kingdom Metazoa; phylum Chordata; class Amphibia; order Anura; family Ascaphidae; genus Ascaphus; species Ascaphus truei. The sequence goes on from NC_134488.1 coordinate 134,893,528, forward strand.
TTGAAACTCATACCCTTGCAATCCCCGCTTTATTGCATGCCCAGAAAGGGAAAAACACAACACATACTTTTATTACATACAGTATAACACGTGATACAATGGCTTTATGCTAGCCACGTGTGATGTTAAATCTCTATATACGTGCATACACCACTCGGATGGTATCAGGGCGATCGATAACATCATCTCAAAAGATACCACAATCAGGGATGAACAACGAACCTTTATACTAGACAGCATTAACTTCATTTTGAAACACAACGTATTCTGGTTCAACGACGAAATATTCCTCCAGCTATGTGGCACTGCGATGGGGACCAAGTTTGCACCCAGTTTTGCAAACATTTTCATGGCAGACTGGGAAGAAAGGACCATTTGGTCCACCCATCCTTTCAGTGCAAACTTGGTCTCATGGCATCACTACATAGACAACGTCTTGTTCATATGGAAAGGGAACGAAGAGGACCTGAAAGAGTTCATTAGATACATAAACGACAATACAGTAAATTTGGAATTCACCTCAGAATATAGTTTTAACACTATTAACTTTTTAGACCTCACTATTTATGTGGAAAATAGCGAAATCAAAACAAAAACCTATTTCAAACAAACGGATGCAAACAATTTTCTACTAACTTCAAGTTGCCATCACCAAAGATGGCTTAGCAACATCCCCCACGACCAATTTAGGAGGATTAAGAGGAATTGCTCTGACATTGAGGTCTTTAAAGAACAGTCAAACACACTACGAGATAGATTTTTGGAAAGAGGCTATGAACAACAAGTGTTAGATAAAGCAGTTGATCAAATCAACCTGATCCCAAGGGAGACTCTGTTAAAACCAACCATTAAACGAACTGACACCACTTTTACTACAGCATTCATTACCACCTACAGTACTGATGCTGCCAAAGTCAAAAAGATCGTACAAAAACATTGGCACGTCGTACAAATGGATCCCATTTTAAAGGGACATATCCCACCAATCCCAAAAGTAATTTTCAGGAAGGCCCCTTGCATTAAAGCACAATTAGCGCCAAGCACATTCCGAAAAGAAATAAAAGAAAAGGGTCAAAATTGGCTACCCCCCCGATCGTTTTTTTTAATTGCATCAGCTGTAAGGCGTGTAAACAGGTAATGAAGGGCGACAAGGCAGCTTTTAATTCCAATATAACAAAAGAAGAATTTAAAATTAAACAAGCAATTAGTTGCCGCACAGATTATGTTGTTTACCTGCTTGCCTGCCCATGTGGTCTCCAATATGTAGGACGTACCTCAAGACCACTGAGGGTACGCATCTTGGAGCACATGGGCAACATTCGCAAGCAGGTGTTAACACACAGCGTCTCAAGACACTTCAGTTTACACCATGAAGAAAACCCAGAAGGCCTAACATTCAAGGGAATAGAAAGGGTGGACCTCCATTGGAGAGGCGGAGACAGACTAAAGAAACTCTGTCAAAGAGAAACATACTGGATATATAAACTAAAAACTTTGACCCCAAAAGGTCTGAATATAGACATAGACCTGGGGTCGTTTAATATAAATTCCAGTATTCTCCGTCTTTCCTCCATCCTTTTCTCCTTCTTTCCCACCCCCGTCTCCTAATATATCCCTATTAACACAATATGCATAGTGCACAACAAAAATCATAATATGGTGTTTTTTGCACTATTTTAACATTTTCTTGAAAGCTATGTAAATATGGAATATCACACATGTGAATTCACCATTATCATTTCTGATCTTTTTGCAGATATGACTCTCCTATGATACTAAACCAAAGTATTTCATTTGAAATATATAAGCCGAAACTGCACTGTAAAACTGAATGTTTTAAGTTTATGCATTATTTTGCTGTGAAATGACATGATATAATACAGTACATGCGTAAGGTTTCATGTAGCAGTATAAAAGACTGCATAAGTTATTTTAATACAATATTCGGTGCTTTAGTCTATTGCACAGTACGAATGTATTACACAGAAGTATATGAAAATATATTTTTATTTATATTAGACACTTTTTTAATATATTTGTTTAAAGCATGTATAAATGTATTTTTACTTATATAAGATACTCTTTTAAGATATTTGTTTAAAGTTGGTACACTCCATGGTACTAAACTTTGTATATCAGAAGGCTACAATATTAATATGAATTATCACCTTTTATTATATGTGAATACAAATTTTTATTACTAATAATAATAACAGTTCAGTGTGCAAATATGCACACATTTATTCAACAAACATTATTTAACACCTTAGATTATATATAACAGGGAGCACAAACACTAAATTGCACTGTCATATTTATATGTTTTTTAAGAATCACAATGTATAAATATATAAATATTTGTTTATTCATTAATTTACAAAATCACCATTGAAACATTACATGCACATTAATTATTCACGCAATTTAATCCTAGTCTCACACTTGGCACAATTAGCATTGAATAATCATTCATGTATCTTAATAAATTATACACATTTATTTGTTTTATTATTAAATATCACACATTATCACTCATTATAGGTAGGGCACGTTATGAAAGGTCTTTTAAGTTAGCTACTAACTATATTTCCATTTAAGATTAAGTCTATATGTATTAAATGTCCGTGATTTTAAACAGTATATGCGTTTAATTATATATTTATTTACTGCGTCATATCAAAGTAGATAACGGAGTGCAGTATTCAGCACTCATCATCTCTAATTGAACAACCGACATGAACTGAGGACATTGCTTAAGTAGAATGGGGATTGGCTAACATTCATATAAATACTTGCCACGAACCTTAACCCAAACTACGGAGCCTGAGGAAGACCAGAAAGGGTCGAAACGCGTTGCTCTCACCACTAAGCAATTTTGATCCAACAAAGCTACCGTCAAGGAGTGGATCAGAGAGGAAGCAGCACTATATCCGGACGCGGAGCAAGTTAGCTGCGTGCCACGAGATCCACAAGTTACATCCTACCGACGGGCTGTTTTTCTCTATTTCTTTTTATGCATTTTCATTGTATTTTTATTTTTGTTTTGTTTTTAGAGTTTTTTAACAATAAAATTACTTGTAGTCTACTAGAACCGTGACATTGTTCTATTTTACATCTACACCAAGGAGGGGCCATCTGCTTATACTTTCCCACTTGGAATCTAGCACCACCATCACTTCAAAGGAGTTAAAGACACCTTGATGTGCATTCACTCACACAAGGCCGTGTGAGTATTATTTAATATATACAGATTACTGTACACCAGACCACCACTACCCTTACGAGTTACCAGGTGTAAAGACACCATCAGACAAAAAGATACCTTCCCCTAGGATTGCACTCACACTTGCCCGTGTGAGTGTTTGCAGCATTTGCTGCTTTTATATTTGCTTGGGTTTTTTACAACTGGGCATCACAGAATTCCGTCTATATTTTTCCACTAACAATTGTTTTTAAATCTGTTCACTCTGAGGGGGATATCCTCACTGGGAGCTGAGGACCGCGGAAGAAAACCAGGAAGAAGATTAAGACCTGAAAAGAAGAAAGAAAATATCCAAGTTAAAGATACCTTGATGTGCATTTACTCACACAAGGCCGTGTGAGTATCATTTGATCAGTATCTATCATTATATACCAGACTTTCATTACCCTTATAGGTCACCATGTGTGAAGACCTCATCGGATAAAAAGATACCTTCCCCTAGGATTGCACTCACACTTGCCCGTGTGAGTGCTTGCAGCATTTGCTGCTTCTGTACATATATATTTTTGGGTTTAAAACATTGGATATTATAAAATACCGTCTGTATTCTCCTCTAACAATTGTTTTTAAATCTGTTCACTCCGAGGGGGACATCCTCACTGGGAGTTGAGGACTGCTGAAGAAATCCAAGAAGAAAATCGAGTCCTAAAAAGAAGAAAGAAACGAACCAAGGGAACAGAAAGACAAGAAAGCCGCAACGATACCTTGCTGTGAGAGCATTTACACAAGGCCGTGTAAGTGATTTGATATATCCTTCAAGCACACACACCAATATCTATTTAGATACCATACATACCCCAAATTCTTCAACCTGTGCTCCCCCTTTTTTTCTCTATATCCCTGTACAAATAAGGATCCTGGATAAGGATTCTATTGGGGTCAGAGCCATAGGACGAGAAGACGAACCTGAGGGGACCATTGTTTATAAGGTTGTAATACTCATTGCTATATTTCCCCTGTTCTAGAATTTCCCCAGGGAGCGCCCGGGTTTTTCCTTGTTCCAAATAAGAAAATAGCACTTAAATGGTTAAAAATGATAAATAAATAAAAAATATATAGTCACATCAAGTGTTCCCAGATAGAGTCCAATTTGAGGCTGAATATGGGTATGCTGCTTCTTTACAACCGGAACTAACCTCAGGACCGGTAAAAACTGTAGAAACAAAGACAAAAAGAGATAAAAGCGCAAAGCCCATAGAGTAGTATAGTCAGTTTATAAGATGAATAAAAAACGGTTATAAACACTCAAAAAAAATAAGTTGATACAGGTACTTTGGTACTTTAATGATCACTGTACAGTAGTAATCAACTTGTCCATTGGTTGGGGTGCTCAGTGTCTCTTCCTTCTCTCCTTCACTCGATCGGCGGCGTGTATCCGCTTCCGCGTCAGATGACTCGTGACGTCAGCGTGTGTGTCGTTAATCGAGGGTTGGACTTTGGGCAGACACTTGCTCCCCCTCCAGACTTGGCATACGGGAGCGCTATCTGACGCGCGTACTCTCAGTAATTCAGTACTTTTAGCACAAACAGCAACCTTAGCAATGTCAGCCCTACGTGTTTCAAGGACCTTGTCCTCTTCGTCAGGGGCGCTTTCATTGCTTGGTTGCTACTGTATAAGTCTTATATATTGGGGTAACAATTAAGTACCTCCTATAAATGATCAATAATATTGATTTCCTCCTAGTGGTTGTTTATAGTATTCATAATAGGAGTCTAATCCAAGTGATTGGCTATAGAACACATTCTTAAAAACTGTACATATTTATTAAGATACATTAAAAAATACTGTTAAAAAATGGGTTTTATAAATTCAATAATTTAGCTGCCATAGAAAATTTAGTAAACATATTAGAATCTTTGTGGATACTAAAAACAGGAAACTAGAAGGAAACGGCGCTACTGCGCATGTCTGAAAAGAAGCTCCCAGGATAATCTTCACAAAACTTTATTGGACACACACAGGGCTACACCAGCATCTCCCCCTCTACGCGTTTCACCCTTTCACAGAGGGCTTCGTCTCGGAGTCTCCGAGACGAAGCCCTCTGTGAAAGGGTGAAACGCGTAGAGGGGGAGATGCTGGTGTAGCCCTGTGTGTGTCCAATAAAGTTTTGTGAAGATTATCCTGGGAGCTTCTTTTCAGACATGCGCAGTAGCGCCGTTTCCTTCTAGTTTCCTGTTACCTCTTGACGGCGGCACGCATGAGCCAACGAGGAGAGTTGGCCCCAAACCGGAGGAAAGCAGGTGAAGTATCATATCCCTCTCCCTGCACCGGTTACCTCTGTGGCCTGGCACAACTCCCTCGCATGGCTCTAGTGTCTGAAGTTTATAGACCTGGTTAATACACCGATGCGCACGACAGACCCACTGTACTTGGATACTAAAAACAGCAACTATTACAACAAGAATAAAATCCATAAACTTACATTATATTATCATAACTCATTAATCAATCATATTAAAATAAAAACAACATATCTAATCTAATTGGTCATTATTTGTAAATAATTATTTTACAAAGATAATTTTTAAGTTAGGTGAAAGAAATAATTTTTTGCTCAATTTTCAACTATTAAATATATGTTATATTTGCGTAAAATTGGTATGTTCTTGAATAATTTGCCAGCTCTATAGGTTACTTGATAATATCTATTTCCTGTTGCCAGTGAAGCACTTTAATTAAAATGATGGTTCCCATGGGTTATGATATTGGCATAATAAGGAAAAGGAGATTTACATTAGCTACTGTATCTTCAGTCACTATCAGTGTGCCAAGTGTCTTGTCCAATTCTTTTGTTGACTTTCTCAATCCTTACATCCCTGCCACGTCAACTAACTTTGTTTCAAATGTCTTATGTAATCCTCTGTAACATGGGTATAAATAACAGGACCGGAGCTTGTGTTACTCTAACCAAAAGAAGAAGGCACTAGAACACAAAGAACTTCTTCTATCAAAATGACGTATTTCATTTGCACTCTCTCTATCTTCGTGGCTCTAATGAGTACAGGTGAGCTGATTTATTCAGTTTCTTAATTTTCATGTACTGTACCAACATGTTTACAATGTAGCCAAATTAAGGATTTGTTATTGGATTGTGCATTCAATATACAGTAATAGCATGTGCTGATTTAGAGAAATTCATTCTTGCCCTAGTCATACACAATTGGGGACTCCGGGTGTAATGTAGCACGGTCTTTCACCTGTAAAACTGAGCAATTTAATAGCACCAGATTAATCAAAGAAACTAAAAACCTATTCAATTTCAACTGGATTTTTTTGCATGCCAAATGTGGTGCTATATCTGGTCCACAATTGCAGTTGCGAGAATATGATACAAACCCCCATCAATGTCAGCGGTTGATCTTTAAGAAATATGTTTTACCAACTCATCCTTCCTAAGCTTTAATAACTTCACCACTAGTCCATATTCAATCCACCATAACAAACATTTTGTGACAACTTGTAAATATTGTTATTATTTGTTGTGGCCCAGGAGATAAAAGCATTCTGGCATGTGAGAAATGCACTTTGCATGTCCAATTATATAAATGCAGGATTTTAACATTATCTATTATATGTGTCAAAATTATTTATAATTACATGGAGAGAGGGTATTGTATAGAATGTCTTTAATTATATAGCGCCAAAAGTGTACTCAGCGCTTCACAGGGAATTATAATTATACAATAAGTGCAGCAAAATCAGACAATAGGAGAGGAAATCCCTGCCCCGAAGAGCTTACAATCTAAGAGGTTTAATGGGAAACTTACAGAGACAGTAGGTGAGGGAATAAGTACTGTAGATGGCAGTGCTTGGTCACAATGGGTGGTAGAAGTGACTGAGTGTGGGACAAAAGCCATGAATGCAGGCTATTGGGATGCTTGATTTGTGGGGTAAAATTTAAGGAAGGTCAGTGCTAAATGAAAAGGTTAACACCATTTACAGGGGAAGAGGGTGTAGGGAGGCATGAGTGAGATCAGGTGTGTATGTCTGGCTTCAGGTTTAGGGGAGATCACCAGCAGCAGGAAGGAGTAGATAGAGTATGTGAATAGAGGATTTGAGTGGGTGTTTTTTTATTGAGGGATAAAGAAGTTGTTGGGAGAGAGGTGTATATATAATGGTGCAGTGGGAAGTGGAGATGTTGTAGACAACAAAAATGCTCACAAAGGAGTGAGGAAACAGTAAACAGAAAAAGAAATAGGAAGGGCATAGTGAGATGCAGGAGGAGAGAGTTCCAAGGTACTGGAGGATAAAAGTGTACAAATAAATCACAGATGTTAAAAGTCAATGTCTCACTGTGGCAAAGTTGTAATGCAGAGTCCAGATCTTCCTCCAATCTTCACCTCCAATTTCAACTCCAAAATTAACCCTTGTAGACACTTTTTATGTACACTTATGATGTGACGCTTTTGATGTTACACAGGGTGGCATGATACCCACAAGTCTGTCTAATCAAGATCAGCACATGAGTAAGTACAGTACACCATGTAGTCTCCTTCTTGCGCTATTTTTATCCATCTCTATCTTTTCTTGCAGTTCATTGCATCAAATGCAAACAATGTTGGAATCTGAATACCACGATATGTTCTGGAAACAACATTATTGATTGTAAAGGGTCTTGTATAACATACTCAGAAAACTTAACCATCGGTGAGTAATATCTTTACAAAAATACATACAGTATTTACAGTATCTAATATTCCATATCACTAAATGCAACAGGTATTTCACAAGGGGAAAAAACATTAAATAATTAAAACCCATTGAGATCCTTTAGGTGCAAAGATGAATGGTGTACTTATGGTTTGAGGGGAACTTTTGGGTGTTTAATACTCAACAAACAATTATTTAATGTAAGTATTGATTTATTTATTCTCCTCACTTGTTTAATGTGGATTACATAAAATGAATTGAGAAGTAAAAAATTGAAACAATGATTAAGAATACACGTGCTCATAATCTTTTTGCCAATGTTGGTTATAGTGGAGAATATTAGGTAAAGACGCACATTGGGAAGCTTTCCCTATTACTAACTCGTTATATGATCAGAACAGTCTTTATTAGAGGATAACATAATTGCTTTGGATTTGAAAGAGAAGAATTGTTCTTCTTGCATAATCATTTCCTATCAAATAAATTAATACTGGTATAATTGTGAAGCAAACAGTACAAATCAGAGGGGGTATATCTAGGTCTTAAATTGTGTATAAGATACTGTATGTCATAGAAAAAATACTAGGGCACTCTCTCTAACCGGTGAAAAGAGATAGACAAGGCACTGATGTTACCATAATTGAGGGCCCCTGCATGCACCCCAATGATGGCACACTACTTTGGAGTGCAGTGTCTGCAGCTCAAAACCTTAAAAGGATCTTCCCATGATCCTCGGTAGAATGTGTTAGAAAGACAAAACAAGGGGAGCGCAGAATAACACATGAGGTGTAAGGGAATATAGTCACAATGGTAGAATAGCTAACAAAGTACCCAGGTTGCCTGACACCACAGTAGTGCAGAAGGGTTTATGAACCACAGTCAATGCACTTACTTGGTGTAGTCAAAGCAGTGTGGATGATGGTGAATAAATGCACAGAAATAATACTCACACGGCCCTGTGTAAGTAAAGAGTCCTCAAAAGGTTTCTTTTCTTTGTTCCTCTGTCTGTTGGGGCCTCTTCTGGATATTCTGTCTGACTCTCCCATGTATGAATTTGCAATGACAACTGCGCTCCAATGCTTGATCACAATGGGATTGTGGAAAATGGACTCAGGCTAATAAGAAAAAAGTTGTGTGTGCTGAGCACGCGCATAGTAAGTGAAACTTCTTTGACTTTTGTCACAGAAATTGTATTTGTGTTGGTGATGTTTTAATTAAAAATCAAAATACAATTTCAGTTACAAAACGCAAATAAATTTGACTTAGAATGCGCGTGCTCGGCACACATCCCATGTATTAGCTATTTGCACTAAGTGTGAATTCCTTGTGTGTATGTGTGTCAGTGTGTGTGTATGTCAGTCAGTCAGTCAGTCAGTGTGTGTGTGTGTGTATGTCAGTCAGTCAGTCAGTCAGTCAGTCAGTCAGTGTGTGTCAGTCAGTGTGTGTGTGTGTGTGTGTGTGTGTGTGTGTGTGTGTGTGTGTGTATGTGTATTTGTGTCAGTGTGTATGTGTAAGTCAGTGTGTGTGTCAGTCAGTGTGGGTGGGTCAGAGTGTGCGTGGGGGTGTGGGTGAGTCAGTCAGTGTGCGGGGAGGGTGAGTCAGTCAGTGTGCGGGGAGGGGTGGGTCAGTCAGTCAGTGTGCGGGGAGGTGTGGGTGGGTCAGTCAGTCAGTGTGCGGGGAGGTGTGGGTGGGTCAGTCAGTGTGCGGGGAAGTGTGGGTGGGTGGGTCAGTCAGTCAGTGTGCGGGGAGGTGTGGGTGGGTCAGTCAGACAGTGTGCGGGGAGGTGTGGGTGGGTCAGTCAGTCAGTCAGTATGCGGGGAGGTGTGGGTGGGTCATTCAGTCAGTGTGCGGGGAGGTGTGGGTGGGTCAGTCAGTCAGTGTGCGGGGAGGTGTGGGTGGGTCAGTCAGTCAGTGTGCGGGGAGGTGTGGGTGGGTCAGTCAGTCAGTGGGGGGGTGTGGGTCAGTCAGTGTGGGGGGGGGAGTGTGGGTGGGTCAGTCAGTGTGTGGGGGGGGTGTGGGGGGGTCAGTCAGTGTGTGTGGGGGGGGTGTGGGTGGGTCAGTTAGTGTGTGGGGGGGGTGGGTCAGTCAGTGTGTGGGGGTGGGTGGGTCAGTCAGTGTGTGGGGGGGGTGGGTCAGTCAGTGTGTGGGGGGGGGTCAGTCAGTGTGTGGGGGGGGGTTGGTGGGTCAGTCAGTGTGGGGGGGGTCAGTCAGTGTGTGTGGGGGGGGGGGTCAGTCAGTGTGTGGTTGGGTCAGTCAGTGTGGGGGGGGTGGGTGGGGGGGTCAGTCAGTGTGTGGGGGGGGGGGGGGGTGAGTCAGTGTGTGTGGGGGGGGGGTCAGTGTGTGTTTCAGTCAGTCTGTGGGGTGGGGTGGGTGGGTGAGTCAGTGTGTGGGTTGGGTCAGTCAGTGTGTGTGGGGGGGGTGGGTGGGTCAGTCAGTGTGTGTGGGGGGGGGTGGGTGGGTCAGTCAGTGTGTGTGGGGGGGGGTGGGTGGGTCAGTCAGTGTGTGGGGGGGTGGGTGGGGTCAGTCAGTGTGTGGTGGTGTGTGTCAGTGTGTGTGTGTGTCAGTCAGTGTGTATGTGTGTGTGTGTATGTGAGTCAGTGTGTGTGTATGTGAGTCAGCATGTGTGTATGTGTCAGTGTGTATGTATGTGTGTGTGTGTGTGTGTCCTGCCCCCCTCTCTCCTGACTCTCCCCAGCACACTTGTCCTCCCCCCAGCACACTTGTCCTCCCCCCAGCACCCTTATCCTTTCCCTGCACCCAGACCCGTTCAGCATTCCCCCCCCCCCCCATTCCTACCAGATCGCGGCACAGAGGAGATGGAGGCAGTGTCGGCGGGGGGAGAGGGAGAAGCGCGTCATCGTCAGCTGGAGCCGACTCGGAGGCTTCTGATGGTGCTGTGGGGGACGTGGGGGACACAGCGCACTCATCACCCCCCTCCTCCCCCCCGTTACCGGAGCAGGAGCAGTTGTATGCCTCGGCCGGGGCATGCACCGGGAGGAGAGGCCGCAGGAGATCAGTGCCTGCATAGAGCCCCGGGGAGCAGTGTGGGCTTCAGTGTCCCTGTGAGGAGAGTCATGGCGTCTCGAGCGTCGCCATGACTACCGGGCATGCGCAGCATATCAATGGGCGGGGAACGGGCGGGGAATCAGTGGCGCCGTCACAACTGCGCATGCGCGGCATGGCAGCGGCCGTTAGGAGCGGCTATTGCCGCCGCATATGTCACGATGTGTGGGGGGGGGACTCGGGGGGGGGACTCGGGGGGGGGGCAATTAGGAGCGGCGCCGGCGGCTATCGCCGCCGCCGCCGCTTCTGATTTGTGGAGCGGGTGTGATGTCAGTGTTGGGGTCGGGCTGAGCCAGAACACAGCCCGGCCTCAACTGCCAGCACTGACGTCACATCCGTTTCATTTCTGTCTCCACAATTCTTTTTTGCCCCATCACGAATGAGGTGCCACTAAGGAAGTTTCACTTCAATAACCATCTCTGTGGGGCCAAATGATCCCTGAGGTAGGGGCAGACAATGAAACCCCATGACACCTCCGATAAGGACGGTCCCCCTCCAAAAGAATGAAAAGTACTCACATGCTGCACTGATCCAAGTTCCTGCAGGATGTGCAACCGAGTAGATGCAATCAGCTGTAGAATAAGACAGAACTGGCGCATAATCCAATGAAGTAGGTCCCAGGAAAGAAGAAAATGATTTATTGATAACATTTCATCCAACAAACGGAGGATGAGGATGAGGTTTCTCTCCTCCGTTTGTTGGATGAAATTTTATCAATAAATCATTTTCTTCTATCCTGGGACCCGCTTCATTGGATTGTTTGGATTTGGATTGTTTGTTGATTGGATTGGAACTTTTTAGGGTTAGGGTTATGGGTTACCGTTATGTTTTTTAGGGCACGGGATTAAATGTATGGGTTTTAAGAAAAGGAGTTACATTTTCAGTTTTTAAGGTAAGGTGCAAAATGTAGGGTTTTTGGCTAAGGGGATATGGTTAAGCTTTTAGATTGAAGGTTTTTAGTTAAGGGGTTAGAAGATACATTACCTGTGGTGGCCAAATCTCCTGGCATTGAAAGGACCACTGCTAAATGGCTATGGCTAATTGTCCTACAGCAAAATGTCTGCAGTAATTTACATGATTAGATAAACAATACATGGAAAAGCTAGGCAAGTGCATGAAAAGGGTAATTAAACTAATTAAAATAGGGAGTCCTGATCCAACAGAACAAAAGCAGCCAATCTTGCCTTTCGAAGGTACTAGAATACCAGAGATTTGCAATAGCTTGTACATGCGAGATGGGCTTTAAGACTATGCTACTACAGCATGCACACCTGTGCAAAGAGTAAATAAGACTTTGTTACTTTGGTACATACTGTATAGTGTGGTGAAATTCTTTCCCCACAGAATTATTCCACTTTTTCCTTGATATTCACTATAAACCAATAGTTTGGGGTGTTTATTCATTTTACCATTTCTTTAATGCTACTTTTCTTTTCCTCTGTGTTTTATTTCCAACCAAGTCGCACACATATGAGGGACAATGTGTAGTGCTTATTGTGAGATCTTAACATGCAGTAAGAGTTGTGTACAGTATGAAACAAAGAAAAGCCCGGGCGCTCCCTGATTAAGTTCTTAAGAACAGGGTCAATGTAACAATGGAATTTACAACCTTATAAACAAAGGTCCCCTCTGGTTCGTCTTCTTGTCCTATGGCTCAGACCCCAATAGGGTCCTTATCCAGGATCCTTATTAGTACAGGGATATAGAGAGTGAAGAATTTGGGGTGTCTGGAGTATCTAATTAGATATTTGTGGGTGTGTTTGAAAGATATAATAAATCACTTACACGGCCTTGTGTAAATGCTCTCACAGCAAGGTTTACTTGTCTTGGTGTTCCCTCGGTCGGTTGCCTTCTTCTTTTCAGGACTTGGTTTTCTTTCTGGATATCTTCAGCGGTCCTCGGCTTACAATGAGGATGTCTCCCTCGGAATCAATAGATTAAAACAATGTTTTAGAGGGTGATACAAGCAGTATTGATAAAATCCAATGATATATATATATCTTTATATTTATATAAGGCAGTAAATACTGCCAGTACTCACACGGGCTAGTGTGAGTACAATCCTAGGGGAAGGTATCTTTTTATCCAAAGTTGATCTTAGCACGTAATGATCTATAGATGTATTAGGGGTCTGGTATGTAATGATAAATATAAAAAATGATACTCACACGGCCTTGTGTGAGTGAATGCACATCAAGGTATCTTTATCTTGACAGTCCCCTTTTTCTTCTTTTCCGGTTCTTGCTCTTCTTCCTGATTTTCCTCGGTGGTCTTCAACTTCCAGTGTGGTAATCCCCCTCGGTGTGAACAAATAGGAAAACAATTGTTAGTGGGGAAACGTCAACATAAATCAGTGGCTACCCACTAGAAGAGCACGAGCAGATACGTCAAAACAGCAAAATGCTGCAGGCACTCACACGGGCAAGTGTGAGTGTAGTCCTAGGGGAAGGTATCTTTTTCTCTTTTGGTGTCTTTAAATCTGGTGCCCTGTAAGGGTAATGATGGTCTAATATATATAGGTATATAAGAATCAAATTCAAAATGATACTCACACGGCCTTGTGTGAGTAAATGCACATCAGGGTATCTTTGACTTCTTTGTGATACTGATAGTAATAATCTCCAAATGCCAGTGTAGGTAGAAAACCCCTCCCTGGTGTAGATGTAAAATTGAACACTATCGCGATTTTCGTGGGCTGCAACAAAATTTATTAAAGAACACTCTAAAAACGGAACATATTTAAAAACAATAGAAAAAATGCATAGAAAGAAAAAGCCAGCCGTCTGAAAGAAATTTGCTCGTGGGTCTCGTGGAGCGCAGCTAACTTGCTCCGCGTCCGGATATAGTGCCGCCTCCTCTCAGATCCACTCCTTGACGGTGGCTGTGCTGGGTCACAATTGCCTAGTGGTCAGAGCTCTGACCACTAGGCAATTGTGACCCAGCACAGCCACCGTCAAGGAGTGGATCTGAGAGGAGGCGGCACTATATCCGGACGCGGAGCAAGTTAGCTGCGCTCCACGAGACCCACGAGCAAATTTCTTTCAGACGGCTGGCTTTTTCTTTCTATGCATTTTTTCTATTGTTTTTAAATATGTTCCGTTTTTAGAGTGTTCTTTAATAAATTTTGTTGCAGCCCACGAAAATCGCGATAGTGTTCAATTTTACATCTACACCAGGGAGGGGTTTTCTACCTACACTGGCATTTGGAGATTATTACTATCAGTATCACAAAGAAGTCAAAGATACCCTGATGTGCATTTACTCACACAAGGCCGTGTGAGTATCATTTTGAATTTGATTCTTATATACCTATATATATTAGACCATCATTACCCTTACAGGGCACCAGATTTAAAGACACCAAAAGAGAAAAAGATACCTTCCCCTAGGACTACACTCACACTTGCCCATGTGAGTGCCTGCAGCATTTTGCTGTTTTGACGTATCTGCTCGTGCTCTTCTAGTGGGTAGCCACTGATTTATGTTGACGTTTCCCCACTAACAATTGTTTTCCTATTTGTTCACACCGAGGGGGATTACCACACTGGAAGTTGAAGACCACCGAGGAAAATCAGGAAGAAGAGCAAGAACCGGAAAAGAAGAAAAAGGGGACTGTCAAGATAAAGATACCTTGATGTGCATTCACTCACACAAGGCCGTGTGAGTATCATTTTTTATATTTATCATTACATACCAGACCCCTAATACATCTATAGATCATTACGTGCTAAGATCAACTTTGGATAAAAAGATACCTTCCCCTAGGATTGTACTCACACTAGCCCGTGTGAGTACTGGCAGTATTTACTGCCTTATATAAATATAAAGATATATATATATCATTGGATTTTATCAATACTGCTTGTATCACCCTCTAAAACATTGTTTTAATCTATTGATTCCGAGGGAGACATCCTCATTGTAAGCCGAGGACCGCTGAAGATATCCAGAAAGAAAACCAAGTCCTGAAAAGAAGAAGGCAACCGACCGAGGGAACACCAAGACAAGTAAACCTTGCTGTGAGAGCATTTACACAAGGCCGTGTAAGTGATTTATTATATCTTTCAAACACACCCACAAATATCTAATTAGATACTCCAGACACCCCAAATTCTTCAACCTGTGCTCCCCCTTTCTCTCTCTATATCCTTGTGTACAGTATGCACAGATATTGTTACTTAATACCTGTTCATGCACTTTGTTCTATAAATGTGTTCATAAAGAAAGATAGGGAGCCTTCCTATTAAATGAATATCCCTTCTACTTATATAACAGTAGCACTAGTTACAGTAAAATGTCAAGTTTTCACATTTCAATGCAAATTTGCCTAGCATATTAGTATCAAGAACAAATCAATCTGTTTTCCTAAATAACACTTATCACTTTAATAAATATGGTGAGATGACATTTAACCCCACAAGAATCTCAAAATCACACTGCTTGAATGAATAGGGTCATAGACTTTTCCTTCTGTTATTTCTTTTGCTCACACTTTCTTCTTTAATTCTCTATAGATTGTTTTCTCCAGTGTCTCTTTTTGGGTCTTATTCAATATTGTCCGACGTGGCTGTGCGGGTCAATTTTCATATAACACCAATTTTCATAAAAAAACAATTTTTAGTCAGAAATAATCTGAACGAACCCATTGGGAAATGTAGTAATACCCCTGTGTCACAGCCACTAATTGCCCATCACATACATCCACTGCGACATTCTGTTACTTTCCTCCGTGTCCTGAAGATTCTTTTGTTATCGTGACTGACGGGTTTTCCTCTGTGTCTATTTTAGAAGGCAAACCACTCCTATCAATCCGATCAGGATGTGAGGATTATCTAGCGCCACTTTATAAAGGGCTAGTGTGTACAAAGTTTCTCAGCATCAAAACACAAGCTGGGTTGGAAGCCGCTGTCACGGCTCAATGCTGTAACAGCTCAGATTGCTGCAATGAGAATCATAAGTATAAAAGTAAGTATACATAGATTTATAAACTTATACACGATCATGAAACTTAAAATTCCCCATGTAATATTTTCAATAAATGAAACATAACTTTTGTTGCAGGAAAATGTTGAATAGGGCAAATACACCTTTCCCTGATGCACACTAATGCAAAACAGCAATTAATTCCCCAGTGGCGTAAATGTGAATTTTGGGCCAAATATGACCTTATTGGCCGTTTCGGAGGATTCAGCAGAAGACCCTTAGTTTTCTGGATATTTTAGTTTGTTTTCATTAAAATTTGAACCTATATAAAATAATTAAAAATGCACATCTTGGTTTCATAAAGTACAGTGTTTTCCTGATTGGTGTCAAAAAGTGACCTCACAATGTCTCTGTATAAAGATAATGGGGTAAGATTTACCCAAAGGTGCCAAGTCGTAGGGCAACTTAATCACCCTTAAAAGAAATGTCCTTAATACGCTCTAAAATGTAACACCTTTTAATGAGCACTAGAACTCTTTATAGAGCTGTATATCTGAGTATCCCCTGCTCCCCCACCCCCAAGTTTACTGTAGTTTATAGTAAAGAAAAATACTCCAGACTAGTTATTACAGAGCGGTACTCTCTCAGTCAATAAGCCAGAACAGTTAATGAGAGACGCATGACACATGATTACATATAGTACGGCCCATAAATACAGGGCGGACACACTATTTTACATGTTACTTTACTCTTCCCATATCTCTTTTTGCTCTACGTAACCCCAGCTAAAGTCAAAAGTCAACACAGGTAAATCAAAATAGGTAAAAATTATGTTGGCTCATTGATTATAAGGGATGTATATTCAAGAAAATGTGTTGTTTAAATTCAAAAAGCGAAGACGGAGAAGTGAACAGGAGAAGTTCATGTATGACTTTTCCCAGTTATGTTGCGTGTTTTCGTTTTGGACAATGATGTACAGTACTATATATTCAAAGAACAGTAACATAGCGTTAAATCAAGTATTCTACTGTAATGAGCATAGCGTTAACTGGAACAGGTACTAAGGGTAATAACATGCAAATGAGGCTTTATTGTAGAATTGCACATCCTCTAAGGTCTGTAAAGATTAACACATTGACTTAATGTGACATCAGTGATGTCATACATAAACTTAGCGTTGCTCACATCCAGGACCTGACATAGGGCTTGGATGTGTTTGGATGGGTGCACAGTAAGTCACAGTTAGGTATGATTTAATTAGCATAGTGTTATTTTCCGGTATTATTTCTCTGTCTCAACTCAATTTAAAGACCTATATCAGGGTCTGTATGGGGGTAATGCTAGGTCACATTTAATATCACATTATTGGTCGATAACTAAATGTTATGCTACAATAATGTGATGTTAAGCCTATGCTAATGAGATGTAGATTTGCTGTTTTAGCAGTGCCATTATCTTTGAGGATACCATGATAACTCAGGAATAACGCCCATTTTTGGTTTTAGGTGACATCACATTAAGAGCTCGGATTTTACAAAGGTCATAATATCTTCTCCTACAAAGGAACAGCCAGCGTACATCTGTATATTTGTCTTTTCCAAGTACTGTAATGCACAAAGTAATGTGCATCTCTATTTGAACAAATAATTACATGTATGTACTTACTATATGCAGAGATGTTAAATTCCATGGGGCCTACAGTTTGTACTAAGATGATATTTTCATCTGTATTGCGCATCAATATTTTTGTTCTATAAATTACTACAAACCCTCATAAAACGTGCCTCGTAACTATGACGTTCCTTATAGGACATCATACATGTGATGCAGAGTTTCATTGTTTGGAATTCATTTTGACAGATTGCGTCAAGTTGAACGCCTGATTTATACAATTTATGTTAACAGAATTATGTGCATTTATTTGAATAGATAACTAGTGTTCATAAATTGAAACTATTGGTGTAATTCTACTTGCAATAGACATTCTGTAATAAGAATCTATTAACCTACAGTATATAATGAATGAAACACGTGTGCTGTGTCACATACATTTTTGGTTCATACATAGAAACTCAATTCTATTCCAACAATATAAGCACAATATAAGCACATTCCCTTGCTGTACACCCAAATATCCCAAATATCCCGGTGCACCCATGTATCTCACTAAGGTTATTTTTTAAGCATATGTCACACTGCGTTTAATACAGTTAGTATTGTACATAGGCGCACACACACGCGCAATTACATTCGAGATTTCAGTGCATTCATTTTATGCCAATAATGCAAATAGCAAATAGGCCCCAATTGTTCCACAGGTAACAGAAACCCTTAAACGTCAGGTCCCACTGATCACCATTTTTGTTATGTTTTCCTCAGAGCTCTTTCCCGCTCTGCTTTTATTTGTACATTTGGAAACATACTGTATGCACCTGGGATATTCTATACAAAAACCACTCAAGTTACAATGTATATTTTCGTGATACAATTTAGCTACATATAAATCCCCCAGTAATTGAGAAGCCCAAGTATACAGTACATTGTATCGTGTTATTCCTATTCTCACTGTGTTGGATTTGCTCTTATTGTTATAGAGCTGAGGAAGTATTAGTTCTTTGTGAATTATTTTTTTTATAACATTTTCTATTATTCTTTTCCAGATTCCCAAATAGATTCAAAACCTGCTTCGAACTTTCAATGTCCATCCTGTTTTAAAGCCAACACCTTAGATGAATGTGTGCCGACTAAGAATGTGGCCTGCATTGAAAATCAATTGCAATGTCTGAACTATATAGGAGTGGTACAGCTGGCAGGTAAGGATGACATAGTCACTGACGACACTAAAGACCTATTTTCTTTCTATAATGGAGTAGAGATGCTCACTCATAAATGCATTTTTTGTCAACTGCTTGTTTTTTATTGATTGTTATTTTTCTATTTCTGTTTATTGTTTTCACTAAATTGTTTAGTATTTGGATGGCTTCTTTTAATTACATTTTAGGATTGGTTAGTGTTTATTTCATTGTATTCTAGTATTTTGGTATAACATCATTTTTATTCTTTTGCAGTTTTGGTGTTAGAATAATTTGATTGATGTGTTGTTGAGGCGTAACAGTTTTTTTGTTCTTGTGGTGTTTACGTGCTTATTTATTTCTTCAATTGTTGTGTACTGTTGTGCTTGATGATATTTTTAATAGGATGGCCATTGTCTGCTATAGTGGCTTATCATGCCCATTTTATATTGGTATGATATACCACTGTGCCAATCAATGGGTAGAAGGTGTGGATACTTGTGTCGGGTTGGGTGGTTAGTCCTCATAGGTAGCGGGGGAGGGTGGGTTAACCCCTTAATTACTAAAGCGTTTGTTAACCTCTAAGGTGATAAATGGGTTAGGGGCCATTAGATTGTATTTTTTCTTGTACTCTTGATGCCAATGGAGGACATGGACCTGGAGTATGGTGATGAGGACGCCCTTCATCATGGCATGGGTAAGTTTAAGTTTTATTTACTTTATTCATGCTGGCTGGCTAATGTTTTATTTAGAATGGGCAAATTAGCTATTATCCATATCTGGATAATAGTAATTTTACCCATTACTCTACTGTATTTGTTGGGTGGGGGTGGGGGGTTGTTGGAGGTAGAGGATTCATGCCAGGGGTCTCATGTATTCATGTATATCAGCTCCGTAGACCCCCAGCATCAATCCGGTGCAGTAAAAGGGCATTTTGTTTCTATGTCCCTCTCTTGCCGCCATCTCACCAGCTTCATGCCAACTTTTACTGGCGAGAGGAATTTGGGAGTA
The DNA here is from genome assembly GCF_040206685.1 of Ascaphus truei. Taxonomy (NCBI): domain Eukaryota; kingdom Metazoa; phylum Chordata; class Amphibia; order Anura; family Ascaphidae; genus Ascaphus; species Ascaphus truei. The sequence continues at coordinate 134,913,230 of NC_134488.1, forward strand.
AATTGAAACTATAGAGCCTCAATAACCTAATTGAGGCTTGCAGAATTGCAAAAATTGCAAAACTGGCGATAAGGGGCTTATCGCGTCACACCCATTGATGTGTTTTGGACGAGTAAAAAACATGGCAATTAATGCTTTCACCGCCCACTTATCGAGGCTTTCTAAATCGCTGTTTTTGCTGTAGTTATTTAAATAACTAGTGCCGGTGGGAATGGAGCTCAGGTACTAAGTAGCCATTCACCTCTCTGTCATCACGTGACCTCACACGGTCTTTCTAAAGGTGCAGTTTATTGTGCCACCAAAGGTCCAACGTTTCGGCAATAGATTGCCTTTATCTCCTTGATAAAGGCAATCTATTGCCAAAATGTTGGACCTTTGGTGGCACAATAAACTGCACCTTTAGAAAGACCGTGTGCCTGCTTCCATTCCTTTGCTCCCCTACACATCCGCACACAGGTACCTTGCAGGCCCTGCAGCTGGAACTTGCGGGCCAGGTAAATGCTGGGGCAATGCGCGCGCATGCGCAAAATGGCTCACCGGGAGCACAGTGACGCTGCCTGTGACCAGTTCCCCCGGGGCCTCCAGCACCCCGGGTGTGCGTTAGGAGCAAGAATGAGGTACTGGCCCTAGGCCTCTGCACACAATCACCTCGCAGGCCATCCTCATGCTGGCAGCTTTAGCATTGCCCTAATCATGGCTGGGGTACGCAATGTCACGGGGAAGCTGTCATAGCAACCATAGCATGGTCTAAACTACAGAACAAAAGCTGTTCTACTGTTGTGAAACACACATAAAGTACACACACAATGAAAAACACACAGACTCACACACACTTACCCGCACCCACAGACACGCGCACCCACAGAACACTGCAGACACCCACATCCGCAAACACCTGCAGCTGCAGACACCCACACACACCTGCACTCACCCACAGACATCGTCACGCATCCACACCCACCCACACCTGCACCCACTAACACCTGTGTCCACAGACACACACCCCTAGACACACAGACACATACACACACACCGTCACAGACACACACATACACACACCGCCACAAACAGACACAATATAAATATAGAAATGCACATAGCAAAAAAAAAAAAAAAAACTACAATAAAAACAGCAGAAGTACATACTGTAAACTACAAGCTGTGTGAACATATAACAATATATATCAAATTGATAAACCCGCACACAGCCCTAGCGCATTACCAAAAACAATGTAATTTATTAATAAAATGTAGAGGGGAAAACAATACCCGCTTACCAGAAGACAAAAAATTAAATTCACATATTGTAACAGATACAGATATCTTTGTATCTGTTACAATATTGTTTAAATACCCTCCGCCAGCAGAGGGAACCTCCGGATCAGGTTAAACGTCAGATGCCTCCTGCCTGCTGTACATACACACCGCTGTGGGAATCAGTAGTCCTCCGACACCAGTAACAACAGCTTCAGTGTCCATTTCAAATAGCAACAAACATGCAGGGCAATCCTGACGTAGTCAGCTGATGCTGACAAAACGCATTGGGTGACATCATCACGCTACTCTGAAGCACAACCTGTGTATCAAAGGGATTCTCTTCCAAACACGTTGCTGCTAGTGAGAGAGGGACGGATTGCCCCGCATGTTTGTTGCTGTTTGAAATGGTAGCCCTGACAGTCTGTGTAGGCTTTGGTTCCAAAAGTGCCAGCTCATATACAGTGCACAACAGTACATACTGTAACAGCACTATTACATTATTAATAAAAATATACTTTTAATATTCTCCTAAGTCTCTGGGTATAGGGAATAGAAAAGAAAGATGCCCTTATTCCCCACACACTATCATTAGACTTAGATGGACTCTGAGAGTCCCCTCACAACCTTATGGATGGTTGGAGTTCCCGTGAACCCCAATATAGGTTCTGGGCTACTTAGGCATTAACTAGGGTATCCCCCTTAACCTAGGGACCCTTATATTTACAGGGACACTTTTCATCCATTTTCCCCATTTACCTTTCTGCACTATGCTGAAGCAGGGATTAGTGGTGAGTCGCGCAAGTGTTTTCAATGAGAGGTATTGCCGGGACAATGTGTCTACATGTATCCGAAAATATGGCATGATTCCCGGGTACATTTTTAGGGGGACCGACAACCCCGGACTCCAACTACCTAGGTACATTCTGACAACAATTTCTGTGCAAAACCCCCCTTGAAACTCATCCGCTAGCAATCCTTACTCGCTGGCATCCCTGGGAAGGTAAACACAAACATTATCTATTACCGCATTTTACAGGTTCTGCATGCTTGGTTACTGGGTTCAAGAGCTGACTCTTCTTGGATCCTTTTTTCAGGTCAGGGGCAAACAAAACAGGTCTTGACCTTTATTAAGAGCTTGGCTACCCCCTCAATGTCACAACGCTCATATTAATATAAAAGCACAGTGCTGTGTGTGAGGTGTGTGTGTAATGCTGGCTAACCCAACATATGTCCTATCATTTGTCTTGCAGATGGCTCAGTAAGCAGCTATTCTTTCAAAGGCTGTGTCACCATGTTTGGGTGTGACCTTGGATTTGCTGTGTTACCAGGAACTAAGGAACTGAAATGTAAGAAAATGGAGTGTACTCCGGCTATACCAACCCTACCTACCGTTCCTCCGCCTCAAGCTTAGAATTGGAAAATGTAACATTTCAGTGTACTACAGTAACAAATGTTTAATCTGTCTTACAAGGAACTAAGTCATTGAAATGTAAACAAACGGAGTGTAATAAGGCTGAGGAAATCAAATAAATTGTCTTTACCCTGTAACTGCTTATCGATTAGTTGCTAACACAAGTTGAACCTGTGTCATATTTAGTGATATGATGCATGTATGAAGTAACCTTTCCTTAACCTTTGCTCTAGTGCGATTTCTGATCTGTATGTTTCATGACCAATTCATACAGACTTTCTGATCAATAAAGATTTAACTGCAGCAACAATACTGTTTGTTTCTTTATAAATATGTTTCTAATTTTCTCAGATATGTATGTATGTATATCATTAGGACAGGGTATGGAGCGCAAATACTCCCCGGTATATATGAAAAAGAAAAGGGAATACAGTGCAGCAATGCAAAAAGATGAAACCAGCAGGGAAAAGAGGGCAATTAAATTCCTGCCACTCACGTGGTATAGGACATGTTCAGGTAAATTGAGGTTGAAACCTCCTCGGTCAGAGCATAAAGTATCAGCAGTTGATCCCAGAGACAGAAAGGAGGTTCTCCATTCCGATAGATAAGAGAGAGCAGAAGACAGTACAGAAATGTTTTAACGAGCTAAATGCACCATTAGAAATAGTGATACTCTCACAAGCGTTGATACAAAACAAGTGGTATGACCACCATGGGTCCAGGAACAGCGCCGGAGACATGCACCGTCCCTCTCCTTACTCAAATGGGAAAGTGATGTCACTTCCAGAAGCGGCGCCTAATTACGGAGTGTAAGGAGGGAGGGTTGAAAATGTCTCTGCCCGGTGCAGAGAACTTCCTCAAGAGAGATAGCATCCTTTGGCAAAAAGAGTCTTCTTAAATAGTCCTACATTGCGTGACATCACGCTGTGAATTATATAGCAAATGACATACTGTACATTGCCGTCATACTATGGCATAAGCCCAATAAATGAATAAAAAAACAATTACTACAGTATAACTTAAACACTACCTAATTTATTTATACAGTGTGAATATTTAAAATGTGCCTTACCTAAACTGGATGCCGGGTTTCACGTTAGTCTGGCATGTAAAGAGTTAACGTATTCTGCTATCAGACACATTTTCTTTGTCTGGCTCATTTCCTTTTACAGCATTGGGGAGGGGGGAGTGACCTGTAGGGGTTTGACCTGTCCCAAATACTGTATACGAATACTACATCCTAAGGATCAGGACCCTCTGCGGTCGGCGACGCGTGCGGCCGCGTGCGCCACCTGCAATCTGTTGGTCCCCGCTGCCTCCTCCCTCTGTGGCTCACTATGTGCTGTGACGCGTCAGCCGGCAAGTGCTACCAGAAGGTGGTGCTCTGAAACGTTGATGCATCACGAGGTGCGCGAGTGAGCCAATGAGGGGGTAAGGACGGGAGCAGGGAAGGAGCTATGGGAGGGAGGTGGGGGGAAGTGTGTGTGTGTGTGTGTGTGTATGTATGTTTGTATTTATGTGTGTTGTGTGTGGTGGGGAGACGGAACGAGGGGGGACACGGACAGACCGACGGGGGAGGGGACGGGACGGACGGACGGACGAACCCTCCGCTCAAACCACGCCCCCCGCCCCACTAAAGCTCCCGCTCCCTACAGACCGCACGGACCCTCCGCTCAAACCACGCCCCCCACCCGCCAAACCACGCCCCCCACCCGCTCCAGCTCCCACTCCCTACATACCGCAGGTAGGGGTCAATTGCCTCTCAGCGCGCCGCCTGCATGTAGTGCGGGTGCGCTGAGTGAGGCAGTGGGGCCTCGGCCTTATATGCTATGGTAGCTGCTATATGTAAAATGCTGACTTGTATGTAATGACGTGTATGTATGTGGCTCTCATTATATACCGGTGTTTTGGAATGAAAGAGCAGATTTTAACCAACTGCTTGTTTGGTAACATCTCATCATGTAGCTCCATGAATAAACTTCAATGTCATTATTTTCCTGAACCTCAAGTATGCTCTATTATTTCTACCACATACATACCTTTTAAAATTGCACTTGTAAATTTATTTAAAATGTATCTGCAAAGAAATGCAGATATATTTCAGCCAAGGAGAACGTATATTGGGAGGTCTTAGAATCCATGTGAAATTGTGCAAAATAAAGAAATACTGTTTCTTGTTAAAATTATTAAGATTTGAAAATCTATTTAAAAATATATTATTTAGAAAGATTTAAAAGAAAATATTGGAAAAGTAGTATCTAAAGGCTTATAAAACATATATTTGTAGCCAGGTCTTCCCCCATGTCCCCTTACCTCCCGGTTAGTAGCGCTTCTGGTGGGCGTGTGCGGCTGCAGCGTGAGCAACTCTGGTGCACTGCGGAGGCGCGTGGGTGTCGGGAGGCTGCAGGTAGTGGTCAGAGGGGCAACCGGGTCACCGGGGTGGTGCAATTGGAGGGCACCGCCATCTTGGACGTGATTGCCATGCGCGAGACCACTCACAGACATGTTTCAACCTTGATGGGTATCAGCACAGCCTATAAATATTTTAAAGCAAGTATAAACCAACCTCACACTGATCATACCCATCAAGGTTGAAACGTCTGTGAGTGGTTTGTACTTGCTTTGCTAGTCCCATGCTGTGCTTAAAAGCTTTGTGAACGGTGATGCATCAGCTTAAATGGGCTCCATGTGAATGTATATTCCAGGCAAAAGGTGACAGATTGTGTGCTCATTTGTATGTCATTTCCCAGAATCCCTTGCTGCAGTGGGAGCACTGTATGCGAGGTGACAATGGTTGAAAGGCAGGGTTGACATGTGAATGTGCTCACAAGGGATATTCTGTATGAGAGAGAGAGAGAGAGAGAGAGAGAGAGAGAGAGAGAGAGAGAGAGAGAGAGAGAGAGAGAGAGAGAGAGAGAGAGAATATTACTGTATGCTCATTTGCATAGGTAGAAAGAGAGACAAAGGGGTGCAGACAAGGGTCAGAGTTAATATCAGACCAATAGTTGAAAACCCATACAATAGTAAACCAATGGTTAAGAGCACAGGGATGATAAGAGTATAACGTTATATGTACTCACACAGGCCTGTGTGGTACTGGGTAGTTATTTTCTTTCGTCCTTCTTGCTATTCAATCATGCTCCTTCTCCTTCTGTACATCATGGATGGGCCACTCAGGGCACATGTAGTGGAAGACAGCGCCACACAGATGAATAAAAATACGTTTATTTGGCAAAGAATGTGAGACAACAATTCACTCACATGTAAAAAACTGCTCAGGGATGCCGACGTCACCATTATCACTTAGCACACAGAACTTTCTCTGCAGCAAGGGATTCTGGGAAATGACACGCAAATGAGCACACCGTGCTACCTATCTCCACCTCACTTAAGGCAGTGTTAGAGACAGTAGGTAAGGCCAGAAACTACATTTGTGTTAAACCATCCATTTTGTCTGTAATCACCTGTTTAGATGATGTAGTCAGCTTTTGCTGAAATATCATTTCTAATGTATTCAGCTTCTGCCAAATTACATTTCCTCTTTGCTCAGGATTTTGCTAAGATACTTTTTATGCTGAGTTACTTTTTGTGTTGTCTGTTTCCTGCTGTTTTAGTCAGTAAACAATAATACTGGCTCTCTGTGAGAGGCAGGATCACCTCACATAGTTGCTAGAGAAATGCAAGGTTTCTTGATAACATAGACAATGAATAGACTATGTATTTAGACAGGGCCTGTATAGGGAGAATTACGCCCCAAAATCATTCCACTAATATGTCCTGCCCATAAATCACGCCTCTAATCTAAGCCACACCCAGGTTACACCTACGGTACACCTCTAACCAAACCTTTCTTTTTTTCTGTATAAAAATCTTTACCCTATGCTTAATAAATTGAGACAAAGGAATTTGAAACCTGGCTTGTGTTCCATTTCACTTCCTTCGTTTTCCCGGGCCTATACGTTCATCAGATTGGAGATAACAGTGCCAGGGCGTGCCAAAGCTTCCCGGGGAGTCTGCAGGGTGCAGTGTGTGCATCTAGTCACAAGGCCTCCAGCTCTTTGGCAGCAACACATATTAATTATTAGTTTTTTTAGTATATACACAATTTTCTACACCTATTAGTGCTTTTACTCACTTTTTGCACATGCTCATGATTGGTCATGCCCAGGCCTGATGTCACCGCCACCCGCTTTCACTCAAGTGCAGCTTCTCGGAGGGGGAAAACCCCATATCAACTACTTGCAGCCTGATTGTACCAGGGTTTACTGCTAGCCCAAGGGCAGAATAGTAGCCACCAGGTGATCTGGCTACATGTGTATTAACAGCTAATTTTTATCATCGCTTAACATATCCCGCACCATAATCGAGTGTAATATACCGAGACTTTCCTTCTTCCGATTATCTCTTATATTTATCCTGTTTATGCACCTTTTATCTTCCACTTGTATATACTGGCTGAGCAAGGAGTTTATGTAACTTAGGTTTCTTCAATTACCTCACAACTGTTCTTCTGGGGATCAGATTGCATCAAAATATTAAATATAATCCATACAGGACACAACACTCAATCAATACCTGATTGTTTTTGAGGAAAGGAGGGTAATCTCAGTTAAACATTTTTTTTTACACAACACAATGTATATACTTATATAGATCAACATAATACAATCGCAATAATCAAAATACTGTAATAGGATGGATAAGAAAATAAAAACATTAGGACTCAAATAGAACTTTAAACCATGTCACGTGGGAATTTCTCTGTAACTCACATATGATATTAGCGATGTTTGTACTGTCCAACAATATCTTAATTTTAACTTTCAGCTAAACAATGGTATTGGAATAAATTGACCACAATTTTAAATGTAAAAACAATCAAACCAATTATAAAGTAATTTATGCACCATGTCCCTGAATTGAACACACATGCACAATCTATGTGGGTGTAATTAGTAGATCCACAATTAATTTTCCATAAAGACACATTAAACATATTGTTATTTTAATATTAACTTGAACCTTGGAACATTTGTGAGCCTTTTTTGCACCTAAGTGTAATTTAATACATATTGGTACATTTATATATGTGTATACTGTATATCCATACACACACACACATACACAAACACACACAAACAGAAGGAAATAAATCCCTGTTACCCTTTATTTAAAAAACGTGTCTCAAAATAAATGAGTTCCCTTAAATCTGCAGTTCAAGCAATATCCTGCATATTTGTGTTTTTTTTAATAAATCAGTTCTGTAGTAAGAAAAAATACTTTTAGAATTTTCTGTTTTAAAAAACAACAACTTTGAAAGACCAATTTTCTTGTATTCTATTTTTAAAAGCATGCTTGTTGCTATAGCAACCATTTACATTCCCCATATTAAAAGATGTCACCAAACTTTGCCGATCAATAGACGGAGAACGAATTGACCGGCAGCTATGCAGTTCTTTAGGTAAGTAGAGATTGCCCACATGAAACTATTGAAGTAAAAAAATAAAAAAATAATAAAAAAAAAAACCGGAAGCTTGAACTGCAGCTTTGTGTAAATACATATATTATTTATTATTTATTATTTATACATATATTATTATGACCATCCACCTAATTTAAGTGGCTTTCCCAGTAATGTATACCATGTATTACACCTTTGTTTTAACTAGAGACCAGTATGTATATAATTAATTTACATTTAGATTTCTAAAACAACTACTAGTATGTGTCCTACCCTTGTTTATGCCAAAAATACATGTATGTATATGTGTGTGCATGTTCCCTGTATTTGTGTTTGTGGCAACTCTTATTTTGCAGTTGAAACAAGATCATTTTATTTTTTATAAACATGCAAATCCATATCAAATGGCAAGAAAAGCAACATTCAGCTTCATTGGTAAAACAAAATACAAAAATAAAAATGAAGAATTCAATAACAGAAATTCAAAGTCCCGAATTTGAAAAAACATCCAAGGAGAAAACAATGTCCTGGAATATTTAAAAATCCAAGAGGAATATAATATTTCATGCTTCTCTGTGTTCAGCAACAAGACCTGCAAAATATAAGAAAAAGTGCAGCAGCAGACATACCAATATGATATAGTTATACAGTAATATAGTTACAGTTATCATTGCTGTACGGTTACATGCTTAACTTCAGTATATCCAATTTCTTGGAATTTTTAAAGGGTCCTAATCTAATATGTTACGGAACATACAGATGCAGCGGCCTTTATTCGAACAAATCACGTCGCTGATTTCGTGTGCGCTGCTGTACTCCACGTGGCATGAACGCGGCCAATCGCCCCAACCCCACGTGTTTATCGCGGTTGCTTTGTTTAAATTTCATGGGTTCTGTTTCTTTGGGTGCAATGAAATGAACGAATAGCAATGTGTACAGAACTGTGCTACTGTGTCTATTTCAGGTGTTTAAAAGCCAGAACACTAAAATGCCATTTCCTGCACTCGCCGCACTCGCGTCTTAAGGCGGGAAGGTTGGAAGAGATCATGCGCCATGACCTGGGTATTCCGATGTACACAACGCGTGACGTGTTCGGATAACGGCCGCTGCAGCTGTACCACAATTTTCTTTCTTCTCAGGAAGTGGCACTGCGTGCTTCCACAATTCATTCCCTAATTCCTTAACTCTTTCTTCAAGTATTTCTTTTTCCCATTTTAATTTGGAAAAATGGAATCCATTCACCATTTTCCCCAGAACCTCTTCTACCTCTGATCTCATTCTCATACTGAGACTTCTTTTTTTCCTCCACTCTGCATTATTATCGCGGTTGGTGAAATTTCTGCATCATTCTATATTCTAAGCCCTGTCTCACATAACTCAAACACTGGTTTAATCATTCTTACTTTGTACCACACCAAATACAAAAGTTGAATCCCTCTCTCATACGCCTCATTCAATGCTGTCATTATACCCATGTATTCAGCTGCATGCGCTGGAACCAACGACACAATCAGATCCCTGACACTCTTTCTGCCTTCTATAATGCGTCTCATTTGTTCCTCTTAGCAGCATCTGGAGCATCTTTTTCTGATGCAGCAAATAAGTTAATCTTTCTTCTTGTACAACTGGTAATGCTTTCATTTGGTATCAAACCCGCAGCCCTTTGTGCCTGCACAGAACTCCGTATCTCAAAAATGTTCTCCCCGCACCTCTGAAAAAAGGTTGGGAAACCCTGAGTGAAACTTTCAATATTAGTTCTTTTGTCATCTAAACCTTTTAGGGCAATGTAGGGAAATCGTGTTCAGTAATATTGTCTTTCCCCCTCTGTAAAATGCTATCCATCCATACCATAACATTGTTAAAATCTGAGATGGGTGCAGGTCCCACATCTGATAACTCCATCTTTATGTCAGTTACGCTAAGTGATGGTATTTGGGGCTGTATTATAACTTCCACAGGTTCTGTCATTTTAACATCTTGGGTACAAGTAGCAGCAATCTGTCCCTGTTAAATCTTGTCATATTCTGTGCGCAAATCACCCCTCTCTGTCACTGCCTCAGTATATTATTTTTGGCATGCCTTACCCATCTGTCTATACCATCTATGTATTGCTTTACCTCTTGGGCCATAGCTTCTGGTTTAGGCTGTGGCCCCGCTGTCTGCGCTGCAGTGCTGCACAGGGAAAGACTGGGGGAGCGTGATGGGGGGTGCGGCCATGACGTCACCCAGCAGGTTCACCCTCTTTGGCTGAACCGCTGGGGGCCGAGGCCTAGCACTCCGTCGCTAGTTTTGCTCACAATTTCCTGTCTGCAGGAAAAACGGAATGCACAACGCGGCGGCCCCCCTTGCAGAAGGCCTGACTACATTAAGGGGTGGCCCTTGTCCCCACAGCACCTGCCATAGCGGGCGCTGCAGCAGCCAGTGGGGACCAAGCCCTAGAGGAGTTTTCAGGGGATATTTACATTGGACACATAGGAGTTACACTGCAATTAACATGCTTGTGAAGTGCACCACTGTGTGAATATATTTCCGAAGGGGCTTTAGGACTTTGTTCTTTATCTGACTCTGGGGGTTTGTGATTTGGGGGGGAATTTTTTTTTTATGACGTAATTTAAAGGCAATGACGCCAGCCAATCAGAATGGCTGAGCTTCAATTGCCTTTAAGATGACGTCATCAAAACAAAGATGGCCGGCGACATATGGTACGGTAGCCAATCAGAGCGTGGGAACTTAATCCCAACTCTGATTGGCTGAAGCAAAGTCTCTGTCACATGGTCTACCAGAGCCAATCAGAGTTGGGATTTAATTCCCACGCTCTGATTGGCTACCATACCATGTGTCGCCGGCCATCTTTGTTTTGATGACGTCATCTTAAAGGCAATTGAAGCTCAGCCATTCCGATTTGCTGGCGTCATTGCTTTTAAATGACGTCATCATTTTCCCCCCCAAAATCACATGGTTTTCACGGCCCAATCAGGGCCGTGGGAACCATTTGACAAAAATGTGACGTCATAGGCCTATAAAAGCCTATGTCATCTCATTTTGAAACCAGACGCCGAGGAGGGAAGACCTCCTCTCCTAAGAAGAGAAGACGGGCGTGGCGTAAGAAGATGGAAGAAGACGGAAGAAGATGGAGAAGACCCCAAGACTGACGAAAAGGATTACAAATAGAAGAAAGAAGACACAGACGTGGATTGTAATGTTTTTTTATTTTATGGTTACATTTGGATTTGGTCCGAGAGCTCCCGGTTCCCCTGGATTTCGGTGAGTGGGCATCTAATGGTAATTAAACAAAAGAAAAGTTTATTATTTTAACTTTAATAGTTTATTTTTTATTTTTTATTCATGTGTATATTTTTTAATTTCCATTTAATGCCCCTGAATTGATCTATGTACCTATGGATATACATACATTCAGGGACACTGAATGGGTGTATTGTATGTGATTTTGGGATGTAAATGCATTGTTTATTATGCTCTTTTATTGCCCCTGTATGTTATGTATATCTATATGGGTAGACATACAGGGATAATAAATGATTGTTTTGCTAATGTTTATGTATCTCATGTATTTGTAATGTATTTAGCAGCTATATTTATACATTAGTGTGTGTAATGTAATTTTTATTTAGTTACATGTTATTTTTAATGGCTTATTTCTGGTAGTTAGATTTGAATGATGGTGGTTACTTTCAAATAGAATTATTTTGGCAATGGTTTGGCTTTAGGAATTGAATAGGGAATTGTATAATTGATTTGGATTATATTGTAATTGGTTTAGGAAATTGATTGATTGATGGTAAATTTATTTATGTTGCTTACTTTCTATTTGATTTTGTGGATGGCATTGGTGGTTAGGGGACATTGTAAATAGTGTATTTTATTTTGAAATTGATTTTGCATAGTGTTACATGATGCACAGATTAATTACATCATGTACACACTCAATGAAATTGTGTGACATTTGATATACATTTGTCAAGCTGCCGGTTTAATTGTAAGATGCAATGTGGTGATTTTCAGATTAAGATTTCATGTTTTTATTTATGCATGTTTTATGTGTTTCATAATGGGCAAATAATCTATTATCCATATCTGGATAATAGTTATTTTGCACATTATTGTACTGTATGTGTATGGTGGGGGGGGGGGGGATTGATTTATTTAATGTATAGGTCAGGTTTATTTTTTTTACATACTGGGATGGTTCTTTTTGGTCTGCGGGGGACCTCTGGCGACCACCTGAGGTCTCCTCGGGCTTTCAATGGGTACCAGGCTAGAGGTGTTCACGGGGGATTCCTGCAGGGAAGAACCGGTGGCCGCACATCTGTTGGGGGCACTGCGGAACCGTAGGGACCACCCGTGGGCCCCCAGTCCCCCGTGGGAACCACCCGAGGCCCCTCAGACACCTGTGGGTCTGACCTGGGGCCCCCCAGACAGCCACAGGCCTACCCGGGAGACCCCATTGTGGCCCACGGTGACCCGCGTAGACCACCTGGTGGAACACGGCGCCTGGTGGGGACCACCCGTAGGCCTCCAGACCCTGTTTGAAGCATGGTGCTTGGCTACTGTGAGGTGTACGGACACCCGTCAGGGCCACTGGGGACTCCCGTGGGCCTGGGGTATTAACTCTTTATGTAAAATAATAAATCATGTATTTATGGGGGGCACAGGGGTGGGTTATGTATTGAATAAATATAATGATGTTTATTGTGGGGCTGTGTATTGTTTTTTATTTGGGTACTGGGGGTGTGGGAAGGGGGTATTGGCCCCAAGAGTATGTGGGCAGACCTCCCAGCTGGGTTAGTGGGTGAGGGTCGTTATGCCTCATGGGATGGGTAGTGGGGGAGGGTATTTAGGCCTCCCGAGTGGTGGGTGAGGGTGGGTTAACTCCTTAATGACTGTAGCAGTTAATGACCGTTAAGGGGTTAGGGGACATTACATTGGCTATTTTGATTGTTGTGTATGTTTTGCAGCACCGGAGGGACATGGGCAGGATGAAGATGAGGATGAAGACGGCCTTCATCGTGGGTGCCTGGAAAAGGTAAGTGTAATATGTATTTACTGTATTTATTGTAATTTATATGTATTTAAAATGGGCAAATGCATTATTATCCATATGTGGATAAGAGTAATTTTGCCCATTACTGTATTGTATGTGTTAGGGGGGTGTATTTAGTTATAAATATTGTTTATTATTTTTGGAGGCGCAACATTGGTACCGCAGGCCCGCGGGTACCCCGGGACTACCGTGGGGACCCCAAGATGGCCGCGGGGACCCCCGCACTCCCGCGGGGACCACCGCTTGGTGAGCCGGGGACCCCCGGACACCTGCGGGGTAAGCCGGGGACACCCGCAGGACCCCCGGCCTCCCTCGGGGACCCCCGCGGGGTCAGCTGAGGACAGCCGCCGGCCTTTTGTATGGGTGTTGCGCCTGCAAAAATGTAAACAAAGACATTTTTCAAATTCCAGCTTTTTTATCACCTGCCTTTAGCTGGCGAGCTTTGTTGAACGCAACTTGCGCGTTCGCTAAGTTTGCGAAGCTTAGTGAATCCCGGAGGAGGGCAGAATTGAAGGCAAACAGGTTATCGTACGAGAAAAGTTGAACTTTGAAAAATTTCCAGGAAAAGTCAGTTTAAGAGCGCAAAGTGCCTGTTTGCGTGGCTTAGTGAATCGTGTTCGGCGGAACATCACATTCTAAGAGTACTTTGCGTTCTTAAAACGACTTATCACAGTTTAGTGCATAGCCCCCTTTGTTCTTTATTTGACTCTGAAGGTTCTCAGCTGCCTGTTCTGACTGCTGAATGTTTGTATCCCTTTCATCTAGTTTATCTTGTAAACAATAGGCTACAGTATGTGTATGGCAGTTTGCATTAGCAACCTTGTATCATCAAGTTTATTTTCGGTTTTAGCTAAATCATCTGTAAAATCTTATCTCAACGTTTTGGGACAAAACTATTCCAGCCTGAAATAGCAGCTGAATTATTCTTCCCTTCTTGACTTTCCTATCATTTACTGAGGGAGTCACGGCAGATTTCAGACCTTCAATTGTATCATCATCAACATATTTCCATGCAAATGGCCCTCCATGACTTACAATAAACTCATGTATTAAATAAGCAAAATTACTAGGACAGCATCCTTTTGCCCTGTCCTGACAGCAGTGTCTCTATGTTGGCAGACTAACTTAGCAGATCTTTTGAAACCGTTCATAATTACCTATTCCTTTTGATCCACGATGCAGATGAAAATATGTGTTTGCAATCGATCCTCCAAACTGTGATCACTTACCACGCCGAAGGAACCTGATTGTAGCCACACAGCAACTGGAACTCTGGATCCACAATGTAATACTGTAGCATACACTGTATGCAGACTTACCACTGAATACATATGAACCAATACTCTTAATGACTAACAAGACTAAACTTGTCTTTCTTGTATTTTCTATTCTATACTGCTTTCTTTTATCAAGGCTTTCATGTGTTAATTTGTGTTCTTGGCACCCACCCTAAATGTCATCCCATTGTTTTAACATTACCAGCCAGGAGGGGTCATTACAATTAGAATGTAGTTGCAGCTTGTTTATTATGACACCTGGTTGGTCACAAACCAACCAGAAAAGAAAAGGTTTTGAAACTGAGGCAAAAGAAAACTGAAGCCAGTGCACAGTAACTAAAAATAAAGTGCACTAAAGGAGAAGGTGTAATTGAAAAGAAACCAGATGGGGGGATACCGAGCAGAGCACCCCACTTAAAACCAACAAGGAGGTAAACGTAGCCCAGTGGCCACAGTGTCGGTGAACTCTGCTCGGATAAGGGAGCGCACAAGCACCCGGAATAAGCCTGGCAGGTAAGGGATACCTCCCCAACCAAACGCTACTTCCTGGACTTATATATAGCCAGCTTGGCTAATGCCAGGAGCATTTGGTGAGGAGGTTCCTGGCCCTAGTGTTTCAGGATACTGGGCAACCAAAAAATAAAAAGTTGTGGGGAGAAAAACAACCAGAACTGCCGTATGAGGCCCCTCAAGAACGATAAGAGGGGCTGCAGTTTGGTGCAACTAAAATAATGTGGAACACGGACTCCCTTGTGCCACAAAATGAGCATGTGGCTTGGGAGTCCGTGAAGTGGGCAAGGTACTATCCCCTGCTCAGCGCACCGTGGAGGATTCTTCAGTTTAGGTCCCAGGTTGGTCGAGGAACTAACTCTGAATAGAGTTCCCTCCACCAGGGTCTCTCACCCTCATTTGTTGGTAGTACCCGTCTGCAGATGGTATCGGGGTGGGCAAAGAGGGTGAGGTAGTGCACTGTATGGAGCACGAGAGATTACAGTCACCTCCTCGGTATGCCACGGAAGCATGCAGAGGGTATGGCCCCAAGCCTGTTTAGGCTAGGGATAGGAGGAGCCTGAAGGGGTTGGTGGGGTTTTCCCCCTTCTTCCGTGTTGCTGCAGCAATATGTTTTGCCACAGCCACTGATGGCAGTGACTGGGAAGAAGGAGGCTTGGACGCTGCCTTGGTGGTAGGAGCAGCAGCCTCCTTTGAGCTCCCAGGGGGGACCTTTTTCTTTGAGGGCCCCACTTTTAATGGCTCAGCGGGGAAGGGTGCTGTAACACATAACGTGCTCTGTGCTGAAGCGTGTGAGGTGCTTGGTGTTGGAGCCAGGGCTGTTGACTTTGATAGCCCCCGGGGGAAACTCTTGCAAGCATACGCCAACTCTTTGGTTAGGAAGCACCTCACTTCCTCACTGCTGTAAAACACACACCCTCAAAGAGAACCCCAAAGGATCTCTTGATGGTATCTGTGCCCTGAGGCAGATGCTGCTGCACCTGCCTCTTAAAAAAGAGCACATATTTTAGTGCTCTCTCTCTCTGCTGCCCAGTGGTATTTTAATAATGGGAGACTTTAAGTGTCCCAGGGCCTGCAGGTGGGGCGCAGAAGGGGATCCAGAATGTAGGGGTTATAGGGGATATATTGGGACAAAGGTCCCCCTATAGTGATGCCCCTCTGTATAATATTGTGGGTGGAAGCCAGTGTACGCAGAAACAGTACAGCTTTGCCATACATGCGGCTGGCTGCCACCACATTAGAGGGGCCCACTATATCAGCTCAGCCCTTACATATTCCCCTATGCCATGGGACCATGAAATATAGCACTGCACTCCATGCGTCCTGCTCAGCTGTACTTGCACCATACACAAGGTAGCAGAAGCTGTGTATCTCCCAATGAAGGGGGAGGGGGTACAGTGCTACATAGGTATTCAATACCATTTATTTGTCACTATTTGATGGAGGTGAGTGC
This sequence comes from Ascaphus truei, assembly GCF_040206685.1. Classification (NCBI taxonomy): domain Eukaryota; kingdom Metazoa; phylum Chordata; class Amphibia; order Anura; family Ascaphidae; genus Ascaphus; species Ascaphus truei. Next base: position 134,929,661 of record NC_134488.1, read on the forward strand.
GTCACAGGATCCATTTCTCTTTTGTATAATTCAATAAAATTTATCCCAGATAGCACCACTCCGGTTAGTCTACCCCAGAAACTGAACAGGACCACCATTCTCCCCCCTCCTTTTTCCCTTTCAATGTTTTACATTCAGACTCCATGTCCAAACAGGTAGCCCATGCAAACACATAGACACCGGTAGGTCTGCTGGACATCGGATATCAAAGCAGCCAGATGATGCCCAGAGGTGTGAACGGCATTTGTTTAGCGGGGAAAAGCAGAGTACAAGGTCCGGAGATCTATGGCAGTCCTCCGGGATGCCACTTGTTCTGCCAGAACTAGGGACGCCTGCCCAGCGGGTGGCATTGGAATACCTAGGGGTAGATGTGGAAAGCTTGCAGATGTCTCTTGGCTTTTTCAAATACCCCACAGACCCGGCTTTTCTGCCTGGCTTGGCTCCGATTGGCTGCCTGAGAAAGTTCCAACGCACTGATTGGCTGTCCGGTCTGTTTCTATTTTATGAATGAAGCAGGGAAATACTATAAGAAACCGTGAGCCAATCAGATTGTGTGTTCCCCATGAGTCAGAGCCGAAAAGCGCGAACGGGCTTTTCAAAGATGTTCTGTTTATAATAGCAGAGCAACCAGCTTTGATTTCAAGCCTGAAAAGTTTGCCCGCCAGAGACTAAGTCCAGCATTTTGTGCCCAAGTTCTCAGAAACTAACGTAGTGGTCATGGCTGGGATTTTATGCCAATTTGAGTTCCAGGAGATTTGGGCTGATTTGCGGTCAGGAGGGACCATTCTGAGAAGAGAACGTAGTGGTGGCATATGGAATTTTATGCCGATTTGTGTTCCAAGAGATTCCGGAATAAGTCCCGATCAGGGTAAAACTCTCCCATAGAGTTTCCTGCACCTAGGAAAGTCTAGTTTTCAACACCAGACCCAAAGTAAGTGTGTGTTTTTATCTGTATTTTGTGTTTTATTGTGTGTAAGCAAATGTATGCCGAATAAATTACTATTTATTTCTCCACCTTGTTTTGCTCAATAAATGATCCTGTGAAAGGTGTAAATAACCTGGTCTCCTGAGAGAGACCCTTTCAGTGTGAGATGGGCAGGCAGATTATTGGAGATAAGGAAAAATCAGAGGTATTAAACACATGATTTGCCTCTGTGTTTACCAGGGAAGAATCAATTTAATTTATAGTGCTGAAGGAGAAAGCCACAACCTCTATATTAATCAACAATTGGTTAACTGAGGAAGAAGTTCATAGGCGGCTTGATAAAATTAAAGTAAATAAGGCACCAAGCCCCGATGGCATACATCCAAGAGTTCTCAACGAGTTAAGTTCAGTAATAGCCAAACCATTATATTTAATATTCAAGGACTCCATTTCCATAAGATAGGTGTAAAGCAGATGTGGTGCCTGTCATTGGAGACTAGTGCTTTTAACACAAACATTACCCGGATCCTTTGATTGAACAAAACGTGAGAAAAAATAAATTGTAGTTTATTTACACAGGAAACACACACAGCTTGAAGTACAAAATAACACGAATAAACAGTTACTGGGATGGGGCAAAACGAAATAAAATGTACACGGAACGAAATCCACAGAAATCAAGTCCTAGGCATCAATTCCCAGGAGCGGGGTTGATGCGCAAAAGGAGCCGTGTAACAGTCCTTGGCTAGGGCCGCTGCTCGCAACCCTTGTATCTTTGCCGAAAGTAGTTTTTTTGTTTCCCCCTTTCAGGATTCGTTTTCCAATCCATAGTTCTAACAAACTTTTGAAGCAGGGTACAAATCTTAGTTACAATGGAATTTCTTGTACTGCACAATGTATCTTTTATAGCAGGTTGAATCTTCAGTGAATCTACCTCCTGATTGGCTGCACCGGCTTTTGAAGATGCACAAAGCCTATTCTTACACTGTGCATCCAATCACTGCGTGGGAATTAACAATCCCACCTATTGACACGCTCTTCCAGTGCTTCAGGGAGCCGGGCAGAGGCTATAAATTATGCTACGGTCATGCGCTGACTTCACTCCTGAGCCGCTTTGCATACCTAACCAAGCTCCCTGCACTGATGACCTGAAGTCTATCCCTCCCCTGACATATGGACATTTGCCAGGCACAACTGTTTATCATTACTTCCCGGCATGTAACACTTTCAAATGTCGGTACCTTTGTAAGTCCGGACTTTCCTAGACACTTTGGAGTCATCTCAGCGTGGTGTCTTAGAAGCCCGCACTTAATATATGCATGACTCACTGGCCGGAATGGCCGATCATATAATGTACTTATGAACCCACAATATATCCGCTGCCCAGCCTGCCTGAATGTAAATGCCCTTGCTCTTTATACACCCGGATGCCCTATGGGGACCCCCAGTCCCCCGCGTGGTCAACCGGGGAAACCCGCCGGCCTGTTATATGATGGTGTGCCTGCAAAAAGGTAAACAAAGAAAAATTTTGCACCTGGCTTTTGCTGGCGTGTTTATAAAGCATGATCATTTATCACAGCTTTGAGAATCGCGCAGACTGGCAGAAATCGGCATATTTAGCTGATTGGACAAGCTTTTTGGGACTTAGAAAAAGTTCTTGAAAAAAGCCTGTTTTGAATCTCACTGAGCGCAATATCACGTTCTTAAAAGCACTTATCGGTCTTAAAAGCACGTATCACTGCTTAGTGCATACGCCCCTCAGTGTTTATTATGTCCAGGGACAAGGTTTTGCTACTTTCTACCCTTTTATTCTAACCATAAGATAACGGAAACTTTATGGGAGAATGTGGCAACCCTTGCTCCTTAGTTAAATATTTGTTGTCAATAAAGTAGTTTTCATTTTTTTTATTATTATGAATATCTAGCGTGATGACGTGGCAGCACATCAGCTGTTGCGTGATGATGCGAAAAACGGCTTTAAATTTAAATGTCCCTACGGAGCTAGTTCAGAAGGGCCTCGATAAAGCGCTCTATGCACGAAACATGTCCGTCTATTTACATATGATCAAATAAAACTTTTTATATTCCGAGTCATCCTCCTTCTTCAACTCAGGGGTGCCTTGCTGTTTCTCCACTTTTGTTCTATGATGGGCTACATGAGCCTTAAAGCCTCAGCTTTTAATATTCATCCTGCGAAAGGGGAAATCTGCACAGTTACTGAGTTATACCGAGGATTGTAATCCATATGTAAGTATGGGCACGTGGTACAAGTCACGTGGTATGACTAATAGTTGGTGTTTAGTTTTTGCAGACAGTCAAGGTCCCACCAAGGTGACAATACAATGACTAAAATGTCATGAGTCGCAAGTAAGGTGTACATCTGAACCGTGAACATTCAGGTTAACAAGGGAAAGTTTACCTAGGGTTAAGAAACAGTAGAGAGCTAGACTCGTGTTCAATCCCTTAGGGTAAACCGTATTCAGTTCATAGATCCAGAATCTCTTGCGTTGTAGAAGCATCTGATCCATGTTGCCACCACGCACTGGTCTAGTAACCTGATGAAAGGGCATACATCTCATGTACGCTAGCTGATGCCCACAGGTTAGAAAGTGTTTAGCAACTGTCTGGTCAGTCTTGCCTGTCCTTAGAGTCATTCTGATATTAGACCTATGGACCGCCATTCTCTCTTTGAATAGTCTCTGGGTCTTGTCTATGTAACATAGTCCTGAGGGGCAGACAATGACATAGACTACGTACTGTACATGGATGTACAGGTAATGCGTTGCCGTATATTGAATCGTTTACCTGTATGTGGATGTTTAAAATATGTGCCTGGGGTCATGTTGCTGCATGTGACACAGTCCAGGCTTCTGACACAACCTGGCTTGTCTTCCCGTGCCCATGGGATATCGTATTTAGCAACAGGGTCTGTGGTTACAAGGAGATCCCGCAGATGTTTGCCTCTGCTATTCCCAAATAGAGGTAAAATTCCCAATAATTGAGCTAAGGTACTGTAACTAGATAGAATGTGCCAATTGTGTCTTATGGATGCATTAAACCTTTGAGATATCTAATTATACCGTTCACAATAATGTTTTGTTTGGAAATGTCAAGGGTGGCCTTATTAGTCAATCTGAGTAAAGCAGTTCTGTCACATTGCATGGCTCATATGCGGCTAGATTTGAGTTCATCTTCGCTGTATCCCCTCTGGATAAACTTTTGCCCCATAAGTTTTAATTGTTTATCGCGTTCGGCTGGATCACTGATGATCCGCATAACACGTAGGAACTGTGAATATGGTATGGGCGAAAGCTCCTGGTGTGCAGTGAGGTATTGTGATCAGTAGGTTTGGTAAAAAGTGTAGTGGTCCATACCCCGTCTTTGATGCAAAGTCTAACGTCAAGGTAATGGACCTCCTGTTTGTGACAAGTCATAGTCAATCTGACCGGTGAGGGCAGAGAATTGTGTCTCAAAAAATGTAGTTAACAAGTCGTGAGAAGCAGTACAGATAAAGAACAGGTCGTCAATATAGCGACAGTAGCACAAGATACATGGGGAATTTAGTCTATTTTGCAAGATATGCACAGTTTCATAATCAAACATAAATGTGTTTGCATAGGCTGGGGTCATATCAGAACCCATAGAGGTACCAGACATCTGAAGAAGAAAAAATCAGTTTTAAATTTGAAATAGTTCTGTACGCAAATCATCCCTCTCTGCCACTGACTCTGACTCAGTATATTATTCTTGGCATGACTTACCCATCTGTCTGTACAATCTATGTATTGCTGTACATCTTGGTCCATAGCTTCTGTTTTAGAGGGTATTTCAGGGGGTACTTGCATTGGACACATAGAAGTTACACTGCTATTAACATGCTTGTGAAGTGCATAACTGTGTGGATATAACTCACAAGGGGGTGTACAGTAGGACTTTGTTCTTTATCTGACTCTGGAGGGTCTCAACTGCCTGTTCTGATTGCAGAATGTCTATATCCCTTTCATCTAGTTTATATTGTAAACAATAGGCTGTATGTATGGCAGTTTACATTAGCAACCTTGTATCATCAAGTTTATTTTCTGTTTTAGCTAATTATTTTATTGTCCCTGTCAATAGCTCAACTTTTTGGGGCAAAACTTTTCTAGCCTGAAATAACAGCTGAATTACTCTTCCCTTCTTGATTTTCCTATCTACTGTATCACTTAGGGAGTCACAGTCATAGCAGATTTCAAACCCTCAATTGTATCATCACATCTTTCCATGCAAACGGACCTCCATAACTTACAATCAACTCATGTATTAAATCAGCAAAATTACTAGGACAGCATCCTTTTGCCCTGTCCTGACAGCAGTGTCTCTATGTTGGCAGACAACCTTAGAAGATCTTTTGAAAGCATTCAGAAATACCTATTCCTTTTGATCCACGATGCAGATGAAAATATGTGTTTGCAATCGATCCTCCAAACTGTGATCAATTACCACGCCGAAGGAACCTGATTGTAGCCACATAGCAACGTGATGTCTCTGGGACTCTGGATCCACAATGTACAGTAGTAGAATTAAAATGAAATTTCAGTCCCGAGGAACAGCAACTGGACGGAACCTCTAACACATATTTCTTCTTTCAAAATGATCCCGGGCGAATCCCCAATATGTCGGAGATGCATATTTGCTTATGAATAAGTATTAATAAACTGCTTCCTTGAATGCCGACTCATTCACTAATCCACTAGGGGTTTAGTAGAGATTGTCCAATGCAGTATAAGGAAAGGCTCGCTGATAAATTACCAATTTTGGATTTAGATTTGCAGGTTTGTAGAATTTTTTTCTGTACTTCAAGCACAGAGATACAAGAAGGATGGACACGGCTACATGTTCACTCTTTCTACAAGACACTTACCAACCATTACATGTTATACACTGTACTGTATGCAGACTGACCACTGAATACAGATGAACTACACCTCAAGGAAGTTCACAGAAAGAGCTGTGTGAAGCGCTAATGCCTAATTTCTGGATAACTATTTTACGTGAACATGTAAGCATATCCTACACACTCTAAAACATTATTACAATATATAAAAAATAATAAATATCTATATACATATATAGGTGAGGCTGCCTGGAAAAATAACTGATCGATGCAGATCAGTACAACAGAATACCAACAAATATATTTATGTGCCACTGATATTGTCCAGATGTGTTTCTGATCAAGATAAATAATGGTCAAACCATAAATGTCCAGTCTTGAAGAGCCGGAAATGCTCAGTGATGTTCTCAGGACATGTGGGGATAGAGAACTCATAGTGTAAAATGATAGCAGTTGAAAACTAACTAACAAAACATAAAAACTCACAAAACAATTACTGACAAGACTGATAAACTAACTGGAATACACGGTCAAACGTACATACAATACAAACAACTAGTAAATGCTGAGATGGCTAAAATAAGTGGATTTAATAAATGAAAATAAAAGAACAAATGTATCCAGATCACACAGGATCTGCGACGCTGCTGACAGTAGTCCTGTTTGTAGAAAAACTAGAATCCTACTTACAGCAGGTAGGATATGCTCATGCACATAAAGGCATCTTTAGCTGGTACCTCTCGGTGTGGATAGTTGATGGAAACTTGCTTCCAGACCGCCGGTGCAGACTCCGTCTGTGTCTGTGCTCCAATGCCGTCCGTGCCCGGGCACGAGCATATCCTGCACACTCTCTGATGAAGCGCCTGGCTTGGCGTGAAACGTGTTAGAGTGTATCCACCACTTGTATGCCGTGGTGTCACTTTTTCATTACATCGATTTTAACACCTGACCTTACACCTGCTGTACAAACCAACGTTTCTGAATGTCTCTCTGCTATATCATCCTGGATGGCCCTCCACCGCCTTAAACTCAACATGGCTAAAACAGAGCTCCTCATACTTCCTCCCAAACCTGGCCCTACTACCTCCTTCTACATTACTGTTGGAACTACGATAATTCACCCAGTAGCCCAAGCACGCTGCCTTGGGGTCACACTCGACTTCTCTCTCATATTTGCCCCTCACATTCAAAACATTTCTAAAACCTGTCGCTTTTTCCTCCGCAATATAACAAAGATACGCCCTTTCCTCTGTTGCTCGACTGCTAAAACTCTGACTCAGGCCCTCATTCTCTCCCGTCTTGATTACTGTAACCTCCTGCTGTCCGGCCTTCCTGCCTCTCACCTGTCTCCCCTACAATCTATCCTTAACGCTGCTGCCAGAATCACTCTACTGTTTCCTAGATCTGTCTAAGCATCTCCCCTCATGAAATCCCTCTCCTGTCTTCCAATCAAATCCCGTATCTCACACTCTATTCTTCTCCTCACTTTTAAAGCTTTACACTCTTCTGCCCTTCCTTACATCTCAGCCCTAATTTCTCGTTATGCACATCCAGACTCTTGCGTTCTTCTCAAGGATGTCTTCTTCTACCCCCTTTGTATCTAAAGCCCTCTCCCGCCTTAAACCTTTTTCATTGACTGCCCCTCACCTCTGGAATGCCCTTCCCCTCAGTACCCGACTAGCACCCTCTCTATCCACCTTTAAGTCCCACCTTAAGACACACTTGCTTAAAGAAGCATATGAATAGCACTGTGGCTATTCTGAACACATGATACATAAAGCTTGGCCCCCTGCAGACGCACTTACCAGAACTTCCTCCTACTGTCTCTGTACGTTCTCCCTACCTACCAATTAGACTGTAAGCTCCTCGGGGCAGGGACTCGTCTTTCTTAATGTCTAAAGCACTTATTCCCATGATCTGTTATTTCTATTGTCGGTTATTTATTTGATTACCACATGTATTACTACTATGAATCGCTATGTACATTAATGGCGCTATATAAATAAAGACATACAATACAATGCAACATAGCTCCAGTATTGTATCCCCTTCTTTGCTGCTGTGCTCCATTTTTTCTCTCTTCTTCTGGATTAACTGCATCTACATCGCAACGTGAGGCACGCACACGCGGAAGGGGTGGCACGACACTGTGAGTACCTATATCTACTTACTATTGTGATATATAGTGGGAGTACTTTGCTGGACAATACTACAATAAGCTCTAGTGAGGGAGTCCATTTAGGAAGAGAACCAGAGAGGGCTGCATACAACAGCTATCATCTGTAATATCAACCATGACACTTATATAATACCCTCCCTTTTTCTGAGCATTTATCTGTGAACATGTACCAGATCACATGGTACCATTAGAAACCTTTCTTCAAGCAGGTTTACTACATCAGCAGATCATATACTGACATTTTGTAACCATAAAATAGTAGCACCGATCATCAGAACATTGTTCTCTCTTCATTAACTTAAAAATTATCTTTGAAAATTATTTTACTTGAGCTATATAAATATTGAGGTAAACATCCTCCAATGTATTGTATTGTATTGTATGTCTTTACTTATATAGCGCCATAAATGTACATAGCGCTTCACAGTAGTAATACATATCATATAAATAACAAATAATATAAATAACAGATCATGGGAATAAGTGCTTCAGATATACTGTAAAAGTAACATTAAGGAAGAGGAGTCCCTGCTCCGAGGAGCTTACAATCTAATTGGAAGGTAGGGAGAACGTACAGAGACAGTAGGAGGGAATACTAGTAAGTGCATCTGCAAGGGGCCAAGCTTTATGTGTCGTGTGTCCATGATTATCCAGTGCTACTCAAATACTTCTTTAAGCAGATGTGTCTTAAGGTGAGTCTTAAAGGTGGATAGCGAGGGGGCTAGTCGGGTATTGAGGGGAAGGGCATTCCAGAGGTGTGGGGCAGAAAGTGAGAAAGGTTTAAGGCGGGAGAGAGCTTTAGATACAAAGGGGGTAGAAAAAGACATCCTTGAGAAGAACGCAAGGGTCGGGATGGTGCATAGCGAGAAATTAGGGCTGAGATGTAAGGAGGGGCAGAAGAATGTAAAGCTTTAAAAGTGAGCAGGAGAATTGAGTGTGAGATGCGGGATTTGATTGGAAGTCAGGAGAGGGATTTCAGGAGGGAAGATGCTGAGAGAGATTTAGGAAAGAGTAGAGTGATTCTGGCAGCAGCGTTTAGGATAGATTGTAGGGGAGACAGGTGATATGTAGGAAGGCCGGACAGCAGGAGGTTGCAGTAATCGAGACGTGAGACAATGTGTTTTGTTTCTATTGGTGCTTTATCAAGGAACAAGAAACATCAGTAAAAGCATAACCCTAACATCCCTTCAATGTCAGTGGCACCCAACGTCACCCGAAAAACCATATACAGTTTGTCATACATCAGAGCACAATAAAAAGAAAAACACATGGTCAAAAGCGCACAAAGTGTTTATATGTAATGCTATGTAGCCCCCTGTAAACAGCACGGGCTATAAAATCTTCCTCCTACTGTGGTAAGTCCTGTTAAGGGCAGGCGCCAGTAGTAATCATGGGATATGCCCACTTTAAGCCCTACCTTGATTGACAGAGGCAGTCCCTGGACTCTGCTGCAGGCATGAGACAGAGGGGAGGTGCTGCTGACATCATGAGAGGTGGGGCTGACTCTATTTAGCAGCCAGCCCCTGTAGGAGGGCGCGTTTCTCTGTTCTGTCCTGGGAGTTGGAGGAGGACAGTATTCTGTGTGGCTAGACATACAATAAAGAGAGACATTGCCTTTTTACCAGAGGTGTACGCTTCTATACGGGCCCTCTCCCATATCCCTGGGAGTATAGAAGATGGAGGCACTGCACCACCACTAGAAGATGGAGGCTAATACCCCAGAAGCCTGGACCTGTCTCCCCCATACCAACACGGGAAGCTCAGGCCCTCCTGTTCCTCACAGGTATGCACCACCGACACGCATGTACTGCTGTGGCAGACTTTATTCTAACAAATCACCGGTTTGTACCTGGCAGGTTCCTGGAATGTGACACTGTTCACCTGGAGCATGCCGCGTTCCAAACCAGGGGTCCTGCCCGGCTGATGCGCGGCTGATGTGTTAATTTATAATGGTTCAGGATTTATTAGGCTACAATGCTTCGCGTGTCCACCAGATGGCATAAATTCATGAATTGTAATGCGCCGAATCAGTACTTGTAATGTGTGGGCTTGCAGGTGTTTCGTTTAAAAAAGATACTGTACCACAGTGTGCCATTGTAACTTGGCCTTGGCCTTGGCCTTGAGACTGAAGGAAGAGTTGCAAAAATGTATCAATTTAGGCTTTACATATTAAATAAAGACAAAGACCAGTTTCGCTTACACTATTCTCCAGAGACCCACCCGCCATGAGTGTTCAATTGCAGCCCGCTTTCCAAAAACCTAACAGAAGTTACGCTTATTTAATATGGGCCGCGATTAATGCAACAGAGGATAAGATGGCAACAGTTGCTCAAATTTATCAGTATTTTATTGAAAACTATGACTATTACAAATTTTCGCCACCTCCTCATACCTGGAAGCGTGCAGTAAGGAAAAGGTTATGCAGTGATCCATGTTTTCACCGTATTGAGCCCCAATTTGTTGGAGGGTGGGTATCACCGGGTTTTTCCGGTATCTATGATCATGGAGGCGGCAAAAGGCGAAGGGTCATGTTAAAACCAACTAAGAAACGACAGTCGCTGCCAAGCAATGCACCAGAACCAGAACCAGCACCAGCACCGGCTTCCAATGACGGTCCCACCGTCAGTGACAACCCTGACCCTAAGCCTGAGTCTGAGCTGGATTTTGCGTGCAGTTTTGATGAAGCTTGCATCTACCTAAGCGATTTCCCGACTCACCTGCTGACTACAGATGGACTAGTCCCGCTGCTAACTATCGACGTGGATGATGAAGAAAGCTGGACTGGCAGTGGACCGGCCCCGGCACTACAGTAGCTGAATTGGAAATTCAATGGTGAGTACAGTACTGTTGCCGTATTATTTTGGTGGGGCTGGCTGGGTACTTCTTTAGGGGGCTGACCATTACTGTACATTAAAACTTTTTTTTTGTTTTTCCTCAGAAAAGAAAATGGCTAATGGGGGGATTTCAATGGATAATATTGTACTGTATGCTGATGTTTTCCTGCCGTACAGTATACTGTGTAATAAACCCGAAAAAATAAGACTATGCATTTATTCTACATGTTCAGTATCGTTTCATTATGTGTCTTGTACAGTATACTGACAGTGGTATACAGTGCCTAACATCTGGGGGCAAAATGAATTTTATTTCTAGGTGCCCTAGAACAGAAGTTCCCACGCCAATTGTCCGTGAACTTGACCGAGGCCCTAAGTCGTTCCCACGCCAATTGCGCGAATATAATGTAAAATAACCCGTTCTGTGGGTCTGAGCGGGTTGAAAGTCGCCTGGTCCTCATGCGGAAGGACCCTTGCCATAGTGGCAAAATATTGCACGACCCCCGGAACCGGAGATCCAAAAAGACATTTTAAAAGCACATTACCAAAGTCGCTTTTTTTCTGCCATGCAAGTCAATGGCAGAAACCTGAAATTTAACATTACCCTGACTCTGTTATGTTGCCACGAGAGGGTCGCAATTTGCCATGCAATCCTGCCGCAACTAGGACTACATGGTGACAGAATATGGGCCCTCTAGGTTGAACATAACCGGACTTGTGGGTTCCAGGTTTCTGCTCATTCTGACTTAGCCGGTTCAAAGCTTTCTCCGCCATTACGCTCAATGCTAGGACTCTCCTCGCCGGCGTGACCCTTTCTCGTCGCCATTACTGCTTGGGCTCTGTTGGGGTCAAGTGAGGGGGTTCCTAACATCTGGGGGCAAAAATAATTTTATTTCTAGGTGCCCTAGAACAGAAGTTCCTACGCCAATTGCCCTAGTTCCCACGCCAATTTCCCTAGTTCCTACGCCAATTGCGCGACCAGGCAGTAAAAAATCAGTGCAGCAAGCCAAGCCTCTACATTTGTTACTCTGTATTTTGTTATACAGTACAGTACTATCTAAGGAGCAAATGGAAACATTGCACAGTACAGTGAGAGAAATGAACATCTTCTTTTATTGGTGCACTCAGTTCAAAAACATTTATTTACAAATACAATGTTGAAACATTTTAAGTAACAGTACAGTGGGATGGTGCGCAACACTGTCAGTCAAACCTGCACCAGTTCAGTCCTAGAGGGCAGCAAACAGGGCAGGTTTTCAGGGCAACCTTGAAAACCGTGCCTGTTTGCGGCCCTCAGGGACTGGAGTTGTGCATGTCCTGTGTAAAAAAAAACACACAACAACATCTCCTTTGTTTAAGTACAGCAGGTACTGCAGGGCACAACATGTGCAGTACAATACAGTTCAGCACAACAGTATGGTCTCACTGAATGTCCTCCACATTGTCCGTCCAGGGCCGATTCTTTGCATGGCGCAAAACGCCATTAATGCAGTCTCTAACACCTTTCATTACAGGATCTGTAACAGGATAAAAGCACCGCAATTCTTCCACAATTTTTTTTCTTAAATTGGCAGGAAGGGCCTTTTTTTGGCGATTCCCATCGTAGTTCACTTTGAACACCCACTCGCAGTACAACGAGTAGGGAACATGGTGCTTAAAAATAATCAAGGCATACTTGTGGGGTACACCAGCACTCCTCACCCTATACTTCTCCCTGAGCGCCGATGGCAGATCGCACAGGGTGATGTCGGGCACTGTTTCTATGCGAGCGGTGTAGGTCTTTTGGGAACGGGTGTGCTTGAGGCGACGGGCGATGGTAGGTTGTCTGGGAGGAAGCTTTCCTCCGGTCATGGTCGTCGGGTTGTCTCCTGGCGTGGCCTTGACGGGGTTGTCATGTCCTCCTCAATGGCATACCTGTACATGTACACTACATCTTCTGGTGGAGGGTGTGCGCTTGGTGATGGGGGTGCGCTTGGTGATGGAAGGGGGTCCAATGTCCCATTCATCACATCCATTTCACCCCCCTAACCAGCGTCGGGGGAAACAGGGGCATTAACACCGAGCAAATAATGTATGCCCGCTATATCAGCCTCTATCTTCTCCATCCGTCGATCCATCCGTTGTTCTATTTGCAGCATCCGTTGGTCCATTTGTAGCACCCACTGCTCCACATTTAGCATTGTCTCCAGAACCAGATCTATCTTTGCCAGCACAATAGAGTTCCCGGGGAGATCCACAGTTATCCCATTCAGGATCCGGTCTAATGAGCTGCTTGTGCATGGCGTGTGGACATCTGGGGGGATGGGTGAAATGGAGGATGAGATGGGGGTTCCCTGGACAGAAGCGGCATCGATGGAGAGTGGAGGAGGAGACCTGTGGATACCCGGTGGAGGAGAAGCGGCAGCAAGAGGGATGGAGAAGGTGACCTTTGGATTTCTGGGCGAGAAGCAGAGTCGTCCAAGAGCAAAGGAGACAGTGACCCGTGGATTTCAGAGGCGGCAGCATCATCAGATGGAGCCGGAGAAGATGGGGGTGGAGAAGACGGGATTAAGATTTCCGGGATTTCCGGGACAGCTACAGCAGAGTCGTCGAAGCATATGTGTGGAAGTGGTCTGCGGATTCGATGGGATGGCTGCCATTCATTTTGTGTAGAGAGCGTATTACCGTATATCTTCTTCACATAATAAGGCTGACGTCTAAGACAATCCTAAGCCTTTGGGGTCAGCAGAAGGTTTTCTTTATTGGCCTTAGCCTGTCGCTTTACCCTTGGCGTGGAAACGGCTGCTACCTTTCTCTTTTTCAGCGTGACAGGCACAGCAGAGGTGAGAGTGTTCTTGCGTCCATAGAACCGGGGATGCTCCATCGAAGCGGGTGGCACAATGCAGTATCTGGACAAGGGCATGTTCAGATAAAGATCAGCGAGTGGTGGGCTATGCAAAGTGTGTGACCTTTTATGCATGGCGGCCAGGTACAGGTGTTGAAAGTGGGTGTACTCTAATGTGAGTCATTAACGTATAAATACACCATCCATTTTGTGGATTCACTGCACATAGAATACACATCGACTAAACATCGAATATACATTCTTGTGTTTGTATTTCTTTCTAATCGCAGCAATGCCCGTTAAAAAGATTTCCAAGGATCTCAGCATGCGAATTAAGGAGATGTACACGACCGGACACCGAATTGCAGATATCCAAGGCTGGTTAGCTACTTCTGGCCTCGTTGGGCCAGCAGCCACCGTGAGCTCTCATGCATACGGAAAAAACAGAGACCGCAAAAAGGCACCAAGGGTAACTAACGCGTAAGTATATTTATAAAACTTAACAAAAAAAAAATATAGAAAACTGTACTGTACATCTATAGTACAGTTCTGTATCTACTGTAATACTGTTGTTATTTCTGTTGATTTATATTACAACATATTTATACTGTAGTACAGCTGTATACATTTTTTGTATATTTCAATTAATCTTACAACGGTATATCTAGGATGTATATTTATATTTATAGTACAACAGTATATATATTTTGCCTATTTATATTTATAGCACAGCAGTATACATTTTTTGTATATTTCAATTAATCTTACAATGGTATATCTAGGATGTATATTTATATTTATAGTACAACAGTATATTTATTTTGTATATTTATATTTATAGTACAACAGTATATATATTTTGTCTATTTATATTTATAGCACAGCAGTATACATTTTTTGTATATTTCAATTAATCTTACAACGGTATATCTAGGATGTATATTTATATATTTATAGTACAACAGTATATATATTTTGCCTATTTATATTTATAGCACAGCAGTATACATTTTTTGTATATTTCAATTAATCTTACAACGGTATATCTAGGATGTATATTTATATTTATAGTACAACAGTATATTTATTTTGTATATTTATATTTATAGTACAACAGTATATATATTTTGTCTATTTATATTTATAGCACAGCAGTATACATTTTTTGTATATTTCAATTAATCTTACAACGGTATATCTAGGATGTATATTTATATTTATAGTACAACAGTATATTTATTTTGTATATTTATATTTATAGTACAACAGTATATATATTTTGTCTATTTATATTTATAGCACAGCTGTATACATTTTTTTGTATATTTCAATTAATCTTACAACGGTATATCTAGGATGTATATTTATATTTATAGTACAACAGTATATTTATTTTGTATTTCTTTATTTATAGTACAACAGTATATATATTTTGTCTATGTATAATTATAGTACAGCAGTATACATTTTTGTATATTTCAATTAATCTTACAACGGTATATCTAGGATGTATATTTATATTTACAGTACAACACAACAGTATACATGTTTTCTATATTTATATTTACTGTACATTACAACATTACATTTATATACATTTTATATTGCTGCATATTAATAAAACAATATAATTTCTTTACATTGTAGGGAGACAACTCTTCTGGTGGACAAAATAAGTGAGGAGAATGATGAGAGGAGTGCATTAAGGGTTAAAAACACTCTGCAGGAAAAGCACAATCTGTCTGTATCCGAGAGCAGCATAAAGAAGATGAGACGCAGCATTGGATGGAAATATGGACGTGTGAGGTTAGTACTGGACAGTACAGGAGGTAAAAGTGTTGTTTAGCAAACTGTACTGCACTGTACCACTAAAAAAATGTATTCCTTGTCATTGCAGAGCATACCCCATGATACAGGACGCAAACAAAATCAAAAGAGTGCTCCAGGCCCAAGCATGGATCGACAGCGGGGAGACTTTCCAGGATTGCATCTTCACTTATGAGTCTACTGTGTCGCTGGAGAGATTTGCAAGATTTGCGTTCCACAAAAAAGGCCGCATATCTTTGAAGCCGCGGCCAAAACACCCTGTGAAGCGGCATGTGTGGGGTGCCATCTCTAGGTGTGGACCGGGATGCATTGTCATCTTTGAAGGTAAAATTTATCAAATATAATGTCGCCTAATGCACTGTACTTGACTAGTGTTGCCTTACCGTATGCACTGTACTGTACTATTGTGAAGTTTTTTGAGCACTTTTCTTTTCTTGCTATAGGAATCATGAATAAAGCTTAATTCCAAGACAACATTGTGCCCGAGATAGTGCAATTCATCAGACGCGACTTTCCCAATGGTCACCACTTCTACCAGGACAATGACAATTTACTAACTGCTCCATTTTTTTCTTTCCAGAGAAAGCTGCACCAGCCACCTACAGTAGTTCTGCCATAATACAGTACGCACATACAGTACAGTACAGTAACTGAACTAAGTTTTTGTTTTCTTGTCGTTCCAGGAAAAAGGGTGGCCTAGGGGGAGGTGGGGGCGTTGTGCCCTGTCAAATCTGCGTGTACAGTCAAATGTACAGTATATAAACAGCAGTAATGATGTACACAAAACCTCTCCTCTCTCAATGAACTACTGTACTGCAGACAGAATGAGGAAAAGATAAAGAAGGAAAAATAATATTACTATACAGTATATACAGTAGTATATATATTACTGTATACAGTACATTACAGTACTGTACAGTATATAGTATTAAATCATATTCTTATAAATGTGCATTACTCATGTTTCCCCATGTTTTACAAATGTAAAGAACTTAATAAAGACTGCATTATGTATTATTTCCTGGAGGTGTGTGGCTGAAATAGTTGGCAGCACTGTAATTTCAAAATACAGTTCATCATAAAAATAATTTAATAAAGGCTGCAGTGTGTATTATTGTGTGTTGATGGTTATAATTGCTGTGCACTTGAAATGTTTCAACATTGTACAGTATTTGTAAATAAATGTTTTTACTGACTCCACCAATAAAAGAACATGTTATATTTATATATATTTTTTTTTAAAGATATTAAAGAATGTACTGTATTTAATTTAAAACATGTGACTGTAAACAATACTGGCTGACACTGTATTTCATCAGGGTGTGAAAACATGTATCAGTTTACGCTCAATTCTCACAGTGCTGTGCACATCACAGTCAGATTTACATTTCAAATTCGAGAGGGGATTTTCCAAAGCAGGCCTCTAAGGGTTGGGGGAGGGGGATGGTGTGATTACACGCAGGCGTACTGAGCGTTTGAAGCTGGGCTAGGGGAGGGAGGATTAATAACACAATGGCAATAGCCAGAAGGTTAACGACCCAGTAGTGAGAGGGGGGTGGGGGTTGTTGTCAGGATAGCGTGAGTCAGACCATTGCCGCTTGGCTAGGGAGGGATTAAAAACTCTGGAGGTGTGTGGCTGAAATAGTTAGCAGCAAGCACTGTAATTTCAGAAGGCAGTTCATCATAATAATTGGATGAATAAACCCCCAAAGACAAGCCCCAAATACAGTACATAAAAAGCAAGTCACTTTAACTCCCTGTGCCACATGCACCAAAAACAAACAGATTTTATACACAGTACAGTATATATACTGTACTATATACTGTATTATAAATTAATATTCATAGTGTAAACGTCCATTTATCAGGTATCCCCATGTTTAACAAATGTTTTGTAAAAGTTTCTCCGAATTCAATGTGGCAGAAGAATTTAATAAAGGCTGCAGTACTGTATGTATTATTGTGTGTTGATGGTTATAATTGCTGTGCACTTGAAATGTTTCAACATTGTACAGTATTTGTAAATAAATGTTTTTGTACTGACTCCACCAATAAAAGAACATGATTATCTAACATTGTTTCCATTTGCTCCTTTGTCAGTGTAACAAATGTAGAGACTTACTGCAGTGTTTTTTTACTGCCAGACCTCACAGCCGCAAGATCCGCAACATTGTAAAATAAGAGCAATGAGCGCGCAATTGGCGTAGGAACTAGGGAAATTGGCGTAGGAACTAGGTCAATTGGCATGGGAACTTCTGTTCTAGGGCACCTATAAATAACATTATTTTTGCCCCCAGATGTTAGGAACCCCCTCACTTGACCCCAACAGGGCCCGAGCAGTAATGGCGGCTCGAAAGGGTCACGCCGGCGACGAGGGTCCTAGCATTGAGCGTAATGGCGGAGAAAGCTTTGAATCGGCTAAGTCAGAATGAGCAGAAACCTGGAACCCACAAGTCCGGTTCTGTTCAACCTAGAGGGCCCATATTCTGTCACCATGTAGTCCTAGTTGCGGCAGGATTGCATGGCAAATTGCGACCCTCTCGTGGCAACAGAACGGAGTCAGGGTAATGTTAAAGTTCAGGTTTCTGCCATTGACTTGCATGGCAGAAAAAAAGCCACTTTGGTAATGTGCTTTTAAAATGTCTTTTTGGATCTCCGGTTCCGGGGGTCGTGCAAAGCTGATATTTTGCCACTATGGCAAGGGTCCTTCCGCATGAGGACAAGGCGACTTTCAACCCGCTCAGACACACAGAACGGGTTATTTTACATTATACTTATATATATATTTTTTGAAAGATATTAAAGAATGTACTGTATTTAATTTAAAACATGTGACTGTAAACCATACTGGCTGACACTGTATTTCATCAGGGTGTGAAAATATGTATCAGTTTACGCTCAATTCTCACAGTGCTGTGCACATCACAGTCAGATTTACATTTCAAATTCGAGAGGGGATTTTCCAAAGCAGGCCTCTAAGGGTTGGGGGAGGGGGATGGTGTGATTACACGCAGGCGTACTGAGCGTTTGAAGCTGGGCTAGCGGAGGGAGGATTAATAACACAATGGCAATAGCCAGAAGGTTAACGACCCAGTAGTGAGAGGGGGTGGGGGGTTGTTGTCAGGATAGCGTGAGTCAGACCATTGCCGCTTGGCTAGGGAGGGATTAAAAACTCTGGAGGTGTGTGGCTGAAATAGTTAGCAGCAAGCACTGTAATTTCAAAAGGCAGTTCATCATAATAATTGGATGAATAAAACCCCAAAGACAAGCCTCAAATACAGTACATAAAAAGCAAGTCACTTTAACTCCCTGTGCCCCATGCACCAAAAACAAACAGATTTTATACACAGTACAGTATATATACTGTACTATATACTGTATTATAAATTAATATTCATAGTGTAAACGTCCATTTATCAGGTATCCCCATGTTTAACAAATGTTTTGTAAAAGTTTCTCCGAATTCAATGTGGCAGAAGAATTTAATAAAGGCTGCAGTACTGTATGTATTATTGTGTGTTGATGGTTATAATTGCTGTGCACTTGAAATGTTTCAACATTGTACAGTATTTGTAAATAAATGTTTTTGTACTGACTCCACCAATAAAAGAACATGATTATCTAACATTGTTTCCATTTGCTCCTTTGTCAGTGTAACAAATGTAGAGACTTACTGCAGTGTTTTTTTACTGCCAGACCTCACAGCCGCAAGATCTGCAACATTGTAAAATAAGAGCAATGAGCGCGCAATTGGCGTAGGAACTAGGGAAATTGGCGTAGGAACTAGGTCAATTGGCATGGGAACTTCTGTTCTAGGGCACCTATAAATAACATTATTTTTGCCCCCAGATGTTAGGAACCCCCTCACTTGACCCCAACAGGGCCCGAGCAGTAATGGCGGCTCGAAAGGGTCACGCCGGCGAGGAGGGTCCTAGCATTGAGCGTAATGGCGGTGAAAGCTTTGAATCGGCTAAGTCAGAATGAGCAGAAACCTGGAACCCACAAGTCCGGTTCTGTTCAACCTAGAGGGCCCATATTCTGTCACCATGTAGTCCTAGTTGCGGCAGGATTGCATGGCAAATTGCGACCCTCTCGTGGCAACAGAACGGAGTCAGGGTAATGTTAAAGTTCAGGTTTCTGCCATTGACTTGCATGGCAGAAAAAAAGCCACTTTGGTAATGTGCTTTTAAAATGTCTTTTTGGATCTCCGGTTCCGGGGGTCGTGCAAAGCTGATATTTTGCCACTATGGCAAGGGTCCTTCCGCATGAGGACAAGGCGACTTTCAACCCGCTCAGACACACAGAACGGGTTATTTTACATTATACTTATATATATATTTTTTGAAAGATATTAAAGAATGTACTGTATTTAATTTAAAACATGTGACTGTAAACCATACTGGCTGACACTGTATTTCATCAGGGTGTGAAAATATGTATCAGTTTACGCTCAATTCTCACAGTGCTGTGCACATCACAGTCAGATTTACATTTCAAATTCGAGAGGGGATTTTCCAAAGCAGGCCTCTAAGGGTTGGGGGAGGGGGATGGTGTGATTACACGCAGGCGTACTGAGCGTTTGAAGCTGGGCTAGCGGAGGGAGGATTAATAACACAATGGCAATAGCCAGAAGGTTAACGACCCAGTAGTGAGAGGGGGTGGGGGGTTGTTGTCAGGATAGCGTGAGTCAGACCATTGCCGCTTGGCTAGGGAGGGATTAAAAACTCTGGAGGTGTGTGGCTGAAATAGTTAGCAGCAAGCACTGTAATTTCAAAAGGCAGTTCATCATAATAATTGGATGAATAAAACCCCAAAGACAAGCCTCAAATACAGTACATAAAAAGCAAGTCACTTTAACTCCCTGTGCCCCATGCACCAAAAACAAACAGATTTTATACACAGTACAGTTTATATATTGTACTATATACTGTATTATAAATTAATATTCATAGTGTAAACGTCCGTTTATCAGGTATCTCCATGTTTTACAAATGTTTTGTAGAAGTTTCTCCGAATTCAATGTGGCAGAAGAATTTAATAAAGGCTGCAGTACTGTATGTATTATTGTGTGTTGATGGTTATAATTGCTGTGCACTTGAAATGTTTCAACATTGTACAGTATTTGTAAATAAATGTTTTTGTACTGACTCCACCAATAAAAGAACATGATTATCTCACATTGTTTCCATTTGCTCCTTTGTCAGTGTAACAAATGTAGAGACTTACTGCAGTGTTTTTTTATTGCCAGACCTCAGAGCCGCAAGATCCGCAACATTGTAAAATAAGAGCAATGAGCGCGCAATTAGCTTAGGAACTAGGGAAATTGGCGTAGGAACTAGGTCAATTGGCATGGGAACTTCTGTTCTAGGGCACCTATAAATAAAATTATTTTAGCCCCCAGATGTTAGGAACCCCCTCACTTGACCCCAACAGGGCCCGAGCAGTAATGGCGGCTCGAAAGGGTCACGCCGGCGAGGAGGGTCCTAGCTTTGAGCGTAATGGCGGAGAAAGCTTTGAATCGGCTAAGTCAGAATGAGCAGAAACCTGGAACCCACAAGTCCGGTTCTGTTCAACCTAGAGGGCCCATATTCTGTCACCATGTAGTCCTAGTTGCGGCAGGATTGCATGGCAAATTGCGACCCTCTCGTGGCAACAGAACGGAGTCAGGGTAATGTTAAATTTCAGGTTTCTGCCATTGACTTGCATGGCAGAAAAAAAGCCACTTTGGTAATGTGCTTTTAAAATGTCTTTTTGGATCTCCGGTTCCGGGGGGTCGTGCAAAGCTGATATTTTGCCACTATGGCAAGGGTCCTTCCACATGAGGACAAGGCGACTTTCAACCCGCTCAGACACACAGAACGGGTTATTTTACATTATACTTATATATATATTTTTTGAAAGATATTAAAGAATGTACTGTATTTAATTTAAAACATGTGACTGTAAACCATACTGGCTGACACTGTATTTCATCAGGGTGTGAAAATATGTATCAGTTTACGCTCAATTCTCACAGTGCTGTGCACATCACAGTCAGATTTACATTTCAAATTCGAGAGGGGATTTTCCAAAGCAGGCCTCTAAGGGTTGGGGGAGGGGGATGGTGTGATTACACGCAGGCGTACTGAGCGTTTGAAGCTGGGCTAGGGGAGGGAGGATTAATAACACAATGGCAATAGCCAGAAGGTTAACGACCCAGTAGTGAGAGGGGGTGGGGGGTTGTTGTCAGGATAGCGTGAGTCAGACCATTGCCGCTTGGCTAGGGAGGGATTAAAAACTCTGGAGGTGTGTGGCTGAAATAGTTAGCAGCAAGCACTGTAATTTCAAAAGGCAGTTCATCATAATAATTGGATGAATAAAACCCCAAAGACAAGCCCCAAATACAGTACATAAAAAGCAAGTCACTTTAACTCCCTGTGCCCCATGCACCAAAAACAAACAGATTTTATACACAGTACAGTTTATATACTGTACTATATACTGTATTATAAATTAATATTCATAGTGTAAACGTCCATTTATCAGGTATCTCCATGTTTTACAAATGTTTTGTAGAAGTTTCTCCGAATTCAATGTGGCAGAAGAATTTAATAAAGGCTGCAGTACTGTATGTATTATTGTGTGTTGATGGTTATAATTGCTGTGCACTTGAAATGTTTCAACATTGTACAGTATTTGTAAATAAATGTTTTTGTACTGACTCCACCAATAAAAGAACATGATTATCTCACATTGTTTCCATTTGCTCCTTTGTCAGTGTAACAAATGTAGAGACTTACTGCAGTGTTTTTTTACTGCCAGACCTCACAGCCGCAAGATCCGCAACATTGTAAAATAAGAGCAATGAGCGCGCAATTAGCTTAGGAACTAGGGAAATTGGCGTAGGAACTAGGTCAATTGGCATGGGAACTTCTGTTCTAGGGCACCTATAAATAAAATTATTTTAGCCCCCAGATGTTAGGAACCCCCTCACTTGACCCCAACAGGGCCCGAGCAGTAATGGCGGCTCGAAAGGGTCACGTCGGCGAGGAGGGTCCTAGCATTGAGCGTAATGGCGGAGAAAGCTTTGAACCGGCTAAGTCAGAATGAGCAGAAACCTGGAACCCACAAGTCCGGTTCTGTTCAACCTAGAGGGCCCATATTCTGTCACCATGTAGTCCTAGTTGCGGCAGGATTGCATGGCAAATTGCGACCCTCTCGTGGCAACAGAACGGAGTCAGGGTAATGTTAAAGTTCAGGTTTCTGCCATTAACTTGCATGGCAGAAAAAAAGCCAATTTGGTAATGTGCTTTTAAAATGTCTTTTTGGATCTCCGGTTCCGGGGGTCGTGCAAAGCTGATATTTTTCCACTATGGCAAGGGTCCTTCCGCAAGTGGACAAGGCGACTTTCAATCCGCTCAGACACACAGAACGGGTTATTTTACATTATACTTATATATTTTTTTTTTGAAAGATATTAAAGAATGTACTGTATTTAATTTAAAACATGTGACTGTAAACCATACTGGCTGACACTGTATTTCATCAGGGTGTGAAAATATGTATCAGTTTACGCTCAATTCTCACAGTGCTGTGCACATCACAGTCAGATTTACATTTCAAATTCGAGAGGGGATTTTCCAAAGCAGGCCTCTAAGGGTTGGGGGAGGGGGATGGTGTGATTACACGCAGGCGTACTGAGCGTTTGAAGCTGGGCTAGCGGATGGAGGATTAATAACACAATGGCAATAGCCAGAAGGTTAACGACCCAGTAGTGAGAGGGGGTGGGGGGTTGTTGTCAGGATAGCGTGAGTCAGACCATTGCCGCTTGGCTAGGGAGGGATTAAAAACTCTGGAGGTGTGTGGCTGAAATAGTTAGCAGCAAGCACTGTAATTTCAAAAGGCAGTTCATCATAATAATTGGATGAATAAAACCCCAAAGACAAGCCCCAAATACAGTACATAAAAAGCAAGTCACTTTAACTCCCTGTGCCCCATGCACCAAAAACAAACAGATTTTATACACAGTACAGTTTATATATTGTACTATATACTGTATTATAAATTAATATTCATAGTGTAAACATCCATTTATCAGGTATCCCCATGTTTTACAAATGTTTTGTAAAAGTTTCTCCGAATTCAATGTGGCAGAAGAATTTAATAAAGGCTGCAGTACTGTATGTATTATTGTGTGTTGATGGTTATAATTGCTGTGCACTTGAAATGTTTCAACATTGTACAGTATTTGTAAATAAATGTTTTTGTACTGACTCCACCAATAAAAGAACATGATTATCTCACATTGTTTCCATTTGCTCCTTTGTCAGTGTAACAAATGTAGAGACTTACTGCAGTGTTTTTTTATTGCCAGACCTCAGAGCCGCAAGATCCGCAACATTGTAAAATAAGAGCAATGAGCGCGCAATTAGCTTAGGAACTAGGGAAATTGGCGTAGGAACTAGGTCAATTGGCATGGGAACTTCTGTTCTAGGGCACCTATAAATAAAATTATTTTAGCCCCCAGATGTTAGGAACCCCCTCACTTGACCCCAACAGGGCCCGAGCAGTAATGGCGGCTCGAAAGGGTCACGCCGGCGAGGAGGGTCCTAGCTTTGAGCGTAATGGCGGAGAAAGCTTTGAATCGGCTAAGTCAGAATGAGCAGAAACCTGGAACCCACAAGTCCGGTTCTGTTCAACCTAGAGGGCCCATATTCTGTCACCATGTAGTCCTAGTTGCGGCAGGATTGCATGGCAAATTGCGACCCTCTCGTGGCAACAGAACGGAGTCAGGGTAATGTTAAATTTCAGGTTTCTGCCATTGACTTGCATGGCAGAAAAAAAGCCACTTTGGTAATGTGCTTTTAAAATGTCTTTTTGGATCTCCGGTTCCGGGGGGTCGTGCAAAGCTGATATTTTGCCACTATGGCAAGGGTCCTTCCGCAAGTGGACAAGGCGACTTTCAATCCGCTCAGACACACAGAACGGGTTATTTTACATTATACTTATATATTTTTTTTTTGAAAGATATTAAAGAATGTACTGTATTTAATTTAAAACATGTGACTGTAAACCATACTGGCTGACACTGTATTTCATCAGGGTGTGAAAATATGTATCAGTTTACGCTCAATTCTCACAGTGCTGTGCACATCACAGTCAGATTTACATTTCAAATTCGAGAGGGGATTTTCCAAAGCAGGCCTCTAAGGGTTGGGGGAGGGGGATGGTGTGATTACACGCAGGCGTACTGAGCGTTTGAAGCTGGGCTAGCGGATGGAGGATTAATAACACAATGGCAATAGCCAGAAGGTTAACGACCCAGTAGTGAGAGGGGGTGGGGGGTTGTTGTCAGGATAGCGTGAGTCAGACCATTGCCGCTTGGCTAGGGAGGGATTAAAAACTCTGGAGGTGTGTGGCTGAAATAGTTAGCAGCAAGCACTGTAATTTCAAAAGGCAGTTCATCATAATAATTGGATGAATAAAACCCCAAAGACAAGCCCCAAATACAGTACATAAAAAGCAAGTCACTTTAACTCCCTGTGCCCCATGCACCAAAAACAAACAGATTTTATACACAGTACAGTTTATATATTGTACTATATACTGTATTATAAATTAATATTCATAGTGTAAACATCCATTTATCAGGTATCCCCATGTTTTACAAATGTTTTGTAAAAGTTTCTCCGAATTCAATGTGGCAGAAGAATTTAATAAAGGCTGCAGTACTGTATGTATTATTGTGTGTTGATGGTTATAATTGCTGTGCACTTGAAATGTTTCAACATTGTACAGTATTTGTAAATAAATGTTTTTGTACTGACTCCACCAATAAAAGAACATGATTATCTCACATTGTTTCCATTTGCTCCTTTGTCAGTGTAACAAATGTAGAGACTTACTGCAGTGTTTTTTTATTGCCAGACCTCAGAGCCGCAAGATCCGCAACATTGTAAAATAAGAGCAATGAGCGCGCAATTGGCGTAGGAACTAGGGAAATTGGCGTGGGAACTAGGTCAATTGGCGTGGGAACTTCTGTTCTAGGGCACCTATAAATAAAATTATTTTAGCCCCCAGATGTTAGGAACCCCCTCACTTGACCCCAACAGGGCCCGAGCAGTAATGGCGGCTCGAAAGGGTCACGCCGGCGAGGAGGGTCCTAGCATTGAGCGTAATGGCGGAGAAAGCTTTGAACCGGCTAAGTCAGAATGAGCAGAAACCTGGAACCCACAAGTCCGGTTCTGTTCAACCTAGAGGGCCCATATTCTGTCACCATGTAGTCCTAGTTCGGCAGGATTGCATGGCAAATTGCGACCCTCTCGTGGCAACAGAACGGAGTCAGGGTAATGTTAAAGTTCAGGTTTTGACTTGCATGGCAGAAAAAAAGCCACTTTGGTAATGTGCATTTAAAATGTCTTTTTGGGTCTCCGGTTCCGGGGGTCGGGCAAAGCTGATATTTTGCCACTATGGCAAGGGTCCTTCCGCATGGGGACCAGGCGACTTTCAACCCGCTCAGACACACAGAACGGGTTATTTTACATTATATTCGTGAAATTGGCGTGGGAACTACTTAGGGCCTCGGTCAAATTCACGGACAATTGGCATGGGAACTTCTGTTCTAGGGCACCTAGAAATAAAATTATTTTTGCCCCCAGATGTTAGGAACCCCTTCACTTCACCACAGCAGGGTCCGAGCATGTACAGTACTGTACTTTAAAATAAATTAAATATGCAATTTTACTATTACTGCGGGCGCACAGACTGTGTAGGTTAAACCGCGAAGGTATTAGACTTCAAACACAACAGCTCGCAAACGCCCTCATGTGTTTTTACACGGCATTGCAGTATTGCAGCCAGCGGGAATAAAATGCTTAAATCACAGCCGGGAAAATAACACAATACACTCCGTCTGAAAACGATACTAAATCGAACATCACCGGGAAATACCCAAATTTGTGTAACTAGCCGAGTTAGAATAAAGTTGGTCACCTCTGTAATCTGCCCTCACGCACCCTAGATACAGCAGATGAGTCTAGGGGGGGGGGGAATATGGGTTACATTTGGAGGCGAGCTAATGAGATGCCAGAACAGGTCAGGCTTACAGCGAGGCGGAACGGGAAGAGTGATGTGCACTCTCCGTGCAAGTGCTGAGGAAGGTAGGGCGCAATTGCACACCGGGGGTAGTCAGGGGAGCGTGGACTCCCTCACAGTACGCCCTGGGCACCCAAAGCATTTGGTGTGAGAGTGGTGAATAGCTATTGCTGTCCTAGTCCCTTGAGGCAGGTAGTGTGAGGCAATTGGGGGAGTCAGCCTGTTAACTAGTCCAGGGACCATGGCCCAGGGCCCGCACTATGAGTGGCCAAAAGTAGGAGATGCCCGTACCTAGGGAGATGCCCGGTACTCTAGCTATCACCCACGCAACGCAACACAGAGCACTTGCACCGTAGACACCGAGTACAGTGCATGGAGGAGAGGAATTCCGCTTAGCCTGGGGTAAAAGCCACCTCATATTAGTGGGATACAGACCAAGAGAATGCAGATAGCACCAGGGAGTATTAAGGAGCGAGTGGAGGTCAGTCTTCAGAGTCTAGGAGCAAAGTACACCCTAGACACTGAGGATAGTACACAGTTACATGTGGTTGGCGCATTGAAGATGGTGGCCGTCACTACACATGCTCCGCGGAGCAAAGGACAATCCAAAATGGCGACAAACGCGCCATCCACGACCCAGCAGTTAGCAGCCCATCTAAAATGACGTTTCCGGCCAATCCTTGGGAGCGCACGTGAATCGTGCAAAAGAACTGTACGAGAAATGTGGCGGGAAATGAGCAGGGGTTTTGCGCCAAACCCAGATTCCCTGCAAGAGTAGCGGAGCAGCGCGAAAGCTGAAAGCCCACCCATCTGTGCTGTGACTGGTCAACAAATCCAGCCATGTCACACTGAAGGAAAGAAGGCCCCGCCTCTGGATTCCACCAGAGGGAGGGGGCACCAGGAGAACCAATCAGGTGAGTCCTCCCCAGCGAATGGAGGGACCAGAAGCGAGAGCGAGGAGCTTCACTTTTGTCTGACATTCGAAGGGCAAGGAGCTGAAACACTGAACTGTTCCAACCCTGAGCTAACATTCCGAGATGAGCACTACAATCTATCAGCTACCAGATACTGGTAGGGGAGGTAGCGGAGCAAGAATACCTCATGTGCCTATGCATCCACTGCGGGATACCCGGCGCGGTACCCAGCACAAAGGCACGATGCCCTCAGTGTGTCACGTTCTACCTGTGGCCTAACGAGCCATGGCCAATGACCGAGACCCCACGGGGTGCCTCTCCGGGAACACTAGCGGAGGTGGCAGAAAGTACTGACAAAACGGCCATGGTTCCCCGTTACAATCGAGCGGGAAGAACCCAGGCCCAACCGGCTACTGAGCCAAGAGAGCCGCCGACGGAGAAGAGCGCGACCGCAGTGGAGGTACCAGAGCACGCCAGCTTCGTACCTATACCCACTGGTTGTATCGCAGTGACTCCCTAGCGGAGGATCTGATAGTGATATCCTCGGAGGAGGAGATGGGCGTACCATCGGTGGCGATGCGCCTTCCGACGAACAACCCCAGAGGTGTTAAAGAGGAGGAATCGAGTTCGGACACCATCCGACAGCGAGCGCTGGTGCGGCCGGAGGCCCGTAGCAGTCCCAAGGCCGTGGTGACTCGCAGTGCAGAGGAGATGGCGATCGAGATGACCCCAAAGGAACCCGGAGACTCCACCACCCCCTTACTCCCGCCAGGCGAAGGCCACAACCACGGAGGACGAGAAGGAGAGGCTTGAGGCCTACTTGTCCGTCCATGAAATGGATGCTCCGCTAACGCCCATGCCAGGCCTCGACGCACTTCCTGTGTGTGACCACGGAGCGGATGGAGATTCTGCAAGCACCCATGATGATGTCATTTTCGGTTGCACCGGAAAGGGAAGGCCGGGAGTGCTGTTCTCCTCATGGAGCATAGACACGGCCACTGCCCTGGCCACCCTGAAGAGTCGGGGCCCCCCAAGAGAAGCGAGAAGTATGGCGGAGAGAGCACCTAAGAAAGCGTCCATTGGTCACGGGACTTCCCGCTTACTGGACATTGAATTGGACACTCCACCAGCCCCAGCCCCTAGCTCCACTGCCCTAGTCACTGCCCCTGCCCCGTCACGAGTTATACCTCTGGGACCTAGCAGGGATAAGCTATTCAAGTACCCCAAATATTCCAGGGATTTGCGGGACTGGGAATTGAGCGACGAGGGGTCTAATGGGGAAATACCGTATTCCAGTGTTATACCTGTGCCTTACCCTGTGCCTTTTTCTCCTACAGCTAGAGGGAGGGCCCATGGGTCACACACTCCAGCAGAGGCTGGGCCCGCCAGGGAGGTGGTTCACAAGATGAACCCTACCAGGTATATCAATACCAAAGGGAGGAGAGATTGCTCGCGATCTACTGATGCAGGTACGTCCGGTGTATCATCTCAGGTAGAGTCAGAGGTAGAGCGCACTAGCCATTCCACAGAGTACGAAAACCGTGACAAGTGCTGGGCACCCCTGTTAAACCGGGTACCACGAGGGGATTGACCGTACGCGGTTCCTGCTCATTAAGAATAATATTGTTGACCATTGGTGGGCGGCCGGTGCACTCACTCAGCAAGAGGTGGAGGATGAGTTAGATCATAGGTACCGGGAGATAGAACAGAAACTGCTTCTGCTAAAAGGCCCCAGCATCCTATATGACGAAGTTGCTCCATAAGAACCTGTGTTTTGGGTACTGCCAAGCAGGGTGGGTAACAGAAAGCTCACTAAACTGAGTAGAGCCGACAGAGCCATAGTGGCTAGGTATAGGCAGTCACACGGATATGAATACCCTTATGTGCCTGAGCCCATCATGAGGGAAATAGAAGAGAGCTGGGATAGTTGGCTCAGGGAGGCTGTGCAAGAATATCTTCGGACCAAGTTTGGTCAATGGGGTTACCATAATGAGGACAAAATAAGTGAACTGGTTCGAATATGGAGCATAGGTAGGTGCATCTACATGCACAGCGTTATATATCGGCCGGATCATGGGTCGGTACAATCATTCTTCATGACGATCACGGATCACAATGGCAGAAGAGTAAGAAAGCCTTGTCCCAAACACTACTATTAGGTTCTCCACGTTGGGAGTAACTGGTACTCAATTTATTGTAACTACCTTGTGAAAGTATGTTAATCTATAATGCGTGATCTGTGTTTGTTTCTCAGATTGTTCACTGCAGGATGGTACTGCTAAAGCTAGGTCCAAGTGGGGACCATTTGATTCCACCAGAGGGAGAGTGTAGCCCCCTGTAAACAGCACGGGCTATAAAATATTCCTCCTACTGTGGTAAGTCCTGTTAAGGGCAGGCGCCAGTAGTAATCATGGGATATGCCCACTTTAAGCCCTACCTTGATTGACAGAGGCAGTCCCTGGACTCTGCTGCAGGCATGAGACAGAGGGGAGGTGCTGCTGACATCATTAGAGGTGGGGCTGACTCTATTTAGCAGCCAGCCCCTTAGGTGGGCGCATTTCTCTGTTCTGTCTGGAAGTTGGAGGAGGACAGTATTCTGTCTGTGCGAGGAGTTGGAGGAGGACAGTAGTTCTTTCTGTCTGGCCTATGAGTTTGGAGAGTAAAGAGCTGAGGCTCCGGTGGAACAATGCCCCTCACCCTGATGCAGGGGTGAGCGGGAAAGTCTACCCCCACCCAGAGTGCATCCTCTGAGGTGGGCATTGGGGTATTGAGGCCACCAGACCATCCTGATAACTACTTGGAGGAAAGGAGAGGAGAAGAGAGAGAGACTGTATATCTGGGACACCCTGTGTGTACACCTACTGCTATTGCTGTTGTTGTTGCAGTTAGATGCTGCCAGTATGCTGTGTGCCTAGACATACAATAAAGAGAGACGTTGCCTTTTTACCATAGACTCTTGTGTGATTCGGGTTCATCCACCCTGGGACCAGGGTTCTCTTCTATAGGGGTCCTTTCCCATATCACTGGCAGTTATAGAAGATGGAGGCACTGCACCACCACTAAGAAACCATGGAGGCTAATACCCCAGAAGCCTGGTCCTGTCTCCTCATACCAACGCGGGAAGCTCAGGCCCTCCTGTTTCTCACAGGTAGGCACCCCCGACACGCATGTAATCTGCCCTCACGCACCCTAGATACAGCAGATGAGTCTAGGGGTGGGGTGATAAGGGTTACAGCTATAAGAAGTATACAAGGGGAAAATATAATGACAACAAGACAACTAATGTGTAATTTAATTACAATACTAAACAGGCTAAAAGTGAAAACAAAAATATGCATATATGCGCAAATACAAATGTCATTCTGTGACAAATGACTTCCCTTAGGGAATAGAAGAGTCTGATTCTTTCCCTGATGAAGTGGCCACGCAGCCACGAAACGCGTTGGATGTTTAGTTTGAGACATTGTTCTGAGACCTGCGTGGATAGAAGTGCATTGATTCAGCACGCAGTTTAATATATATTAGGTTGGATTGCAGACCAGTTGCAGTCCTGTCTAAGACATGTGAATGTGCTGTGCTCAAAAGTGATCTTTTTATTTGCTATGCTATACGGTGGAGGTTTCTTGTCGCCTTTTTCACCCACCATAACATAAAATGTGTGTGCGTGTGTGTAGATATAGATATATAGATATACCATATACATTTTAAGTTATGGTGGGTAAAAAAGTCAACAAAAAATCTCCACCATTAGCATATAGCCAATAAAGAATATCACTTGTGAGCACATTCACATGTCTTAGGGCTAGGACCCACTGCGCCCGGAAGCGCGGGCGGCCACACGAGAGTTCTCCACCAGCAGGGGAATCCTCCCGAGCCGGTCCCAGTACCCCCTGGCTGCACAGCTCACTACACGCTGTGACGCGTCAGCCGCTAGGGGATACAAGAGAATTGTAATCCCTAGCTTCGACGCGTGACGTGGTGTGGCTGTAAGCCAATGAGGAGGGGAGGCTTCGGGAGGAGGAGAGGCTTCGGGGAGCGGGGAGGAGTGTGGAGGGAAAGCAGCGTGAGTGCCTGTCTGTGTGTGTGTCTGAGTGCGTGAGTGCCTGCCTCTTCCTGCGTGTGTGTCTGAATGCCTATCTGTGTTTGTGTATGTGTGTGCCTGAGTGCGTGAGTGCCTGCCTCTGTCTGTGTGTGTGTGTGTGTGTGTGAGTGCCTGCGTGTGTGTATGAGTGTGTGTGTTGCTTGTGATTACTTTCATCATCAACTCCAGCCCGAGCCCGTGGAGGGAGGGGGAGAGTAGCGTGTCCCTCCGCTCAAGCCACGCCCCCCCTCCCACTCAAGCCTCCCACTCCCGCCCACCTCCCACTCCGGCTCCCTCTCCCTACAGACCGCATATCGCTGTCTGTGTATGTCAGCGCCCTGCCTGTCTGAAGTGCGGGAGCACTGATGGAGGGAGCGGGGCCTTAGCCTTAGACAGGTCAGCACCCCTGCCTTTCAGCCATTATTACCTAGCATACAGTGCTCCCACTACAGCAAGGGATTCTGGGAAATGACATGCAAATGAACACACAATGTGTCACCTTTTGCCAGGAATATCCATACACATGGAGCCCATTTAAACAGATGCATTGCCGTTCACACAGATTTTAAGCACAGCATGGGACTAGCAAAGCAAGTCAAACCACTCACAGACATGTTTCAACCTTGATGGGTATCATCAGTGTGAGGTTGGTTTATACTTGATTTGCAATAAGACAAGTGAATGTGCTCACAAGTGATATTCTTTATTGGCTATATGCTAACGGGGTAGGCTTTTTGGTGCCTACCCAGACTAGAAATATTGCAAAGCAAGTATAAACCAACCTCACACTGATGATATATGATATTTATACTGTATGTGCATTTTAACTCACTTATGACACCACAGCTGACCAAAAGGCTGCAAGAACACTCTAATTGTAATGACCCGTCTGACTGGTAATGTTAAAACAATGGGATGACATTTTGGGTGAGTGCCAAGAACACAAATTAACACATAAAAGCCTTTGTTGATCACTGGAAAGGAAAGATACAATAGAACACACATTAACACATTAAAGCCTCGATAAAAGAAAGCAGTGTAGAATAGAAAATACCAGAAAGACAAGTTTAGTCTTGTTAGTCATTAAGAGGAGCACTAACAAATATATTTCGGCACCACTGATATTGTCCAGATGTGTTACCGATACAGATAAATAATGGTCAAACCATAAATGACCCATCTTTAAGATCCGAAGTGCTTAAGATGAACCTCAGTGATGAAGTGCCAGGCTAGGTGTGAAACGCGTTAGAGTGTATCTGTAATGCCTGAATGCCCGCAGACCTGGCCAGTCCCCAATACTCAGGTGGGTAAGGGTATAACACGCACCCACAGCAGTAAGGGCGTGCCCGGAGTGTAGTATGATGCGTTGCAGGGCCTGGTGAGAAAGAGTTAAATTGATACTTGCTGTGTCTGGGGTGCCAGAAGTCCGTGGGTTGAGTTCTGAGTGCCGTAGGTCAGGTGCAGGAGAGAGCAGCATAGTAAGGTCCAAAGCAAGGTACACGAAGTCAACGAGGGCCAAGATCAAATCCAAGGGAATCCAACGGGGGCAGGGACAGGAACTAGAGATCTAATACAGAAGAGAGCCAGGCATAGACAAGCGAACAAGCAAAGCCAAAGAAGAACTATGCAGAGCGAGGAAGGAGCGGGCAGACTGGGGTTATATATGCAGGAGGACCACTGAGAGCAAGAGGTGTAGCGGAGGCCTGTCTGAGCAAGCCCAGGTATAGGTTCAGGTGCCCAGAGTTTGAATCAACCAGGTGAGTGGTGGAGACAGCCTGTATCTGATGGGAGGTGGAGCCAGCGGTGTGGGAGGACGGCAAAGAGGATTGGGTGCGTGCGCGCCCTTTAAGGTTCCCGTGTGCACGCCCCGGCCGTGTGTGGGAGGATGTGGCTTGCGCCGCGGAGGAGCGGCATCTCGTCCGACCGGAGGAGGTAAGGAGCCGACGGGCATGAAGTCTGGGACGAGCGGCACACTGGGAGCCTGGGTGACGGGGACCTGCTCAGAGGCGCATGTCCCCAATCCCTGAAAGTACCCCCCCTTGAGGATCGGACTCCGGACGATCCTCCCAAGGTTTGTGAGGAAAATTCTGACGAAATTGTTTAAGAAGAGATGGGGCATGAATGTGATGACAAGGTACCCAGGAACGTTCCTCCGGACCATATCCCTTCCCATGAACGAGGAACTGAAGTTTGCCCCTAGAAAAACGTGAATCGAGAATGGAGTGTACCTCAAATTCTTGTTGCCCTTGCATTACGATGGGGTTGGGTCTATGAGAACGGTCCAGAAAATGTACATTCTGAATGAAGGGTTTCAGAAGAGAAACGTGGAACACTGAGGGTATCCTCATGGTGGAAGGTAGCGAAAGTCTATAGGCTACTGGATTAATCCATTCGAGGACCTTGAAGGGACCCAAGAATCTGGGCGCCAGCTTCTGAGAACAAGTTTTCAGTTTAATATTTTTTGAAGAAAGCCAGACTCTGTCTCCAGGTTTGTACTCCGGAGCCACCTGACGTCGCCGATGTGCTTCAGCCTTTTGTTTTTGGACGTAACCTTGGAAGGCTTTTTGAATCTTTTTCCAGGAGTCTTGAAGATTAGAAACTTGGATATCTGCTGCAGGTACACGAGAGGGCAGGGAAGAGAGAGGAAGGCTGCTGGGGTGGAACCCAAAATTAATGAAGAAATGCGACTCTTGAGTGGATTAACTCTTCAAGGAATAAATTGCGAACTCCGCATAGGGTAGTAGGTCCACCCAGTTGTCTTGAGATTCTGACACAAAGCATCTGAGATATTGCTCCAAGGTCTGATTCATTCTCTCCGTCTGGCCGTTGGTCTGTGGGTGGTAACCCGAGGAGAAGAGGAGGGATATGCCAAGTCTCTGAGAGAATACTCGCCAAAACTTAGAAATTAATTCAGCACCCCTGTCCGAGACAATGGTGAGTGGAACGCTGTGTAACCTGAAAATTTCTTTAGAAAATATGTCAGCCAAGGTAGCTGAATTGGGGAGACCCTTGAGGGGTACAAAGTGTGTGTGCTTGGAAAATCTGTCCACTACTACAAGGATCGTATTCATCCCCTTAGAAGGAGGAAGTTCCACAATAAAGTCTATGGAAATATGCTTCCAAGACGTTCCGGAAGAGGAAGGGGAAGGAGAAGACAGGATGGATGCCTTGTGTCGGGTTGACTTGCTCTGTGCACAGACTGGACAAGCTCTGGTGAAATAAAAAATGTCTTTGCTCATATTAGGCCACCAAAAGGTCCGTTTAATAAGATCCACTGTCCTCTTGAAGCCAGGATGACCAGCTGATCTGGAAGAATGACCCCACTCCAAGATCTTGTGGCAAAAACGTGGAGCAGCGTACAGACGTGCTTCTGCCACCTTAAATCTCCTGGGTATATGAGCCTGGGCTTTGGTGATCTCATCCAGGATGTCTAAAGTATTGGCAGAAAAAATGTATCTTGCAGGAAGAATAGACTCTGAAGATTCGTTAGATCCTTCGTCTGTAGAGAACTGGTGAAAAAGTGCATCTGCCTTGATATTCTTGGTACCCGGAATATAAGAAATCGTGTAATTGAAACGAGAAAAAAAAGTGCCCAACGTGCTTGACAGGATCCCAGACGACGAGCCCCCTCAATATATAATAATTTTTTGTGATCGGTGAGTATTGCTACTGACTCGTTGGTACCCTCGAGGAGGTGTCTCCATCCTTGCAAGGCTAATTTGATAGCCAAAAGTTCACGGTTCCCGACATCATAATTTCTCTCGGCCAAAGATAATTTCCTAGAAAAGAATCCACAAGGATAGAATCTTTCTTGGGGTGAGGACCTTTCGAGAGTACCGCCCAGCTCCCACATCCGAAGCGTCAACCTTAAGGGTGAAAGGAAGAGATGTGTCTGGGTGACAAAGGATGGGGGCAGAGACGAAAGCTTTTTTAAGAAACTCAAAGGCTTTTATGGAATCTGGGGACCATGCTGCCGGATCAGCCCCTTTTTTGGTGAGAGCGGTAATAGGTAGAGCGAAAGTGGAGAAATTACGGATGAATTTCCGATAGTAGTTTGAAAACCCAAGGAAATGCTGGACGGCTTTTAAGGTGTTCGGCAACGGCCAATCTAGAACAGCCTTCAATTTCTCAGGATCCATGGTGAAGCCTTTGTCGGAAATTATATAGCCAAGGAAGGCTGTGGATGATTGATGGAAGAGACATTTTTCCATCTTCGCGTAGAGGCTATTGGCACAAAGCCGAGCAAGGACCACCCTGGTGTGGCGAATGTGCTCCTCCAGGTTTTTGGAGAAAATGAGGATATCATCTAGGTATACGATGACGAAAACACCCAAAATGTCCCGGAAGATGTCATTCATAAATTCTTGGAAGACGGCAGGGGCATTGCAGAGGCCGAACGGCATCACTAGATATTCATAATGTCCCGTACGTGTGTTGAATGCAGTCTTCCACTCATCACCCTCGTGTATTTGGATTAGATTGTAAGCTCCTCTCAGGTCGAGTTTGGAAAATATAGAGGCTCCTTGGAGCCAATCAAAGAGTTCCGAAATTAGAGGAAGAGGACACCGGTTTTTAACCGTGATTTTGTTAAGCCCACGAAAGTCGATACAGGGTCTTAGGGAGCCATCCTTCTTCTTCACGAAGAAGAAACCCACCCCGGCCAGGGAAGTCAAACTCCGAATAAAACCTCTTGAGATTCTCCTGGATGTAAGTCACCATAGCCTCGGTCTTGGACATGGAGTGGGGATACGACTTAGACTTAGGGAGTGTGGCTCCAGGAATTAATCCGATGGGGCAGTCGTACGAATGGTGAGGTGGTAATACTTCCGCCTTCGTCTTGTTGAAGACATCCAAAAAATCACAGTATACCTCAGGTAGGGAAGAGAGAGGAGGTGAAGAAGCATCGAGACCAGTGAGCACGGTAATGGGAGGAATGACCTCCTCCTTCAAGGTAGGACCCCAGTGGATCGGTAATTCGTCTGTCCAATCGACACGCGGGTTGTGAAGCTGGAGCCACGGCAATCCCAAAATGACCTGGACAGTGGGTGAGTGGAAGACATCGAAGATGGTTACCTCCGTATGACCATCCGCGGTGGTCAGGATGAGAGGAACAGATTCCGATATTATAAACGCTGGTTGGAGCGGTCGACCATCGATAGCCTCAAAACCGATGGGTGACTTCTTCTTGACTAAGGGAATTTGATTTTGGCAAACATAGTCGTGATCCAAGAAGTTGTCACCAGACCCGGAGTCGATGAAGGCTTCCACTGCTACCCGGACATTGGGACCCTCGAGAGTAATGGGCAGAAGAATTCTCTTCGGTAGCTCTTTGGGAAGAGATGGTCAAGGAGAGATGGAACCCAGTAAAAGCCCCTCAACCTTTACTGGGCGTTCTCGTTTCCCGGTCACAGACGACAGTGACGTAGGTGATGTACCGGGGACCCACAGTAGAAGCCGAGACCCTCATTTCGGCAGCATGTTCTCTCAGCGATCCAGAGCTTCTGGCTACCGATCTGCATCGGTTCAGGAGCGTCCAATGCAGGAAGAGCAAAGGGAGGAGACCTAGGAGAAGCTGACGAGGGCAGCATAAAACAGGGACGCTGGCGCTCCTGGCATCTCTCTTGAAAGCGCTGGTCCATCCGGATGCTGAGGGCAATAAGGTCCTCTAGAGATGAGGAACGAGCGTGAGCTGCCAGGTCGTCCTTGAGGTATTCGGACAATCCCTGCCAATATGCCGCGGAAAAGGGCTTCATCATTCCACGAGTCTCCGCAGCGATGGTGCGGAACTCCACCGCATATCTTGCAGCCGACCTGCGACCCTGGGAGAGATGAAACAAGGAAGAAGGAGCAGTTTCCGTACATGCTGGCGTGTCAAAGACCTGCTGGAACTCTCGCCGAAATCTGGGGTAGTCTTGTGTTATCTCAGCGCTGTGCTCCCAGAGAGGTGAAGCCCAAGTGAGAGCATTGCCCGTCAGCGGGGCATAGACATAAGCCACCTTAGAGTGATCTGTGGGAAACCGAGATGGGGACATCTCGAACTCAACGTCACATTGGTACAAGAATCCCCGGCAAGTAAGGGGGTCTCCGGCATACCGGTTGGGAGGTGGAATACGTGGCTCAGAGAGGCCCATAGATACTGGGGCAGGAGGGGACGGTGCAGCTGGCGAGTCCCGCAGGGAGAGGTTAGAAAGCTGCTGTGCCACGACCGTGACTTGATCGCTTATAAAATTGCCAGTGATCCATAGATACACTTTGGCCCACCTCAGGGGGGTTTGCATTTGTTGGGCTCTACATAATGTAACGCCTGAATGCCCGCAGACCTGGCCAGTCCCCAATACTGAGGTGGGTAAGGGTATAACACACACCCACAGAAGTGAGAGCATGCCCGGAGTGTGGTATGATGCGTTACCGGGCCTGGTGAGAAAGGGTTAACTTGATACTTGCTGTGTCCGGGGTGCCAGAAGTCCGTGGGTTGAGTTCCGAGAGCCATAGGTCAGGTGCAGGAGAGAGCAGCGTAGTAAGGTCCAAAGCCGAGTCCAGGGAGTAGCGAGGTACATGAAGTCAACGAGAGCCGAGATCAAATCCAAGGGGATCCAACGGGGTAGGGACAGGAAGTAGAGCTGTAATACAGAAGAGAGCCAGGCATAGACGACCGAACAAGCGAAGTCACAGAAGAACTATGCAGAGCGAGAAAGGAGAGGGCAGACTGGGGTTATATATGCAGGAGGACCAATGAGAGCAAGAGGTGGAGCGGAGGCCTGTCTGAGCAACCCCAGGGATAGGTTCAGGTGACCAGAGTGGGAGTCAGCAAGGTGAGTGGTGGAGACAGCTTGTAGCTTATGGGAGGCGGAGCCAGCGGTGCAGGAGGATGGCAAAGAGGCTCGGGTGCGCACGCGCCCTTTAAGGTTCCCGTGCGTGCGCCCCGGCCGCGTGTGGGAGGATGCGACGTGCGCTGCGGAGGAGCGGCATCGGGTCCGACCAGAGGAGGTAAGGAGCCGACGGGGAGGGGGGCTGGGACGAGCGGCCGCACTGGGAGCCTGGGTGACGGGGACCCGCTGAGAGGCGCGTGTCCCCCGATCCCTTACAGTATCCACTACTTGTATGCCATGGTGTCACTTTCTCATTAAATCGATTTTAACATAGCTCCAGTAAGGTAGCCCCTTCTTTGTTGCTGTGCTCCGTTTTTTTTCTCGCCTACCGGATTACCTCATTTTTAAATTAGGCGAATGAATGAATTTTTTGCTCAATTAGCAACTATTAAATAAATGCCATATTCGCATACAATTTGAATTTTGGTGAATAATTTGTCCATCTCCATAGATTATTTGATAATATCTATTTCCTGTTGCATGTGTAGCACTTTATTTAAAATGATGGTTACCATGGGTTAATGATATTGGCATAATAAGAAAAAGAGATTTGCAGTAGCTATCTGCAGTCACCATCAGTGTGCCAGGTGCCTCATCCAATTTCTTGGTTGACTTTATCAATCCTTTTATCACTGCCACGTCTTCTAACTTTGTTTCAAATGATTTATGTAATCCTCTGTAACATGGGTATAAATATCAGGACCGGAGCTTGTGTTACTCCAACCAAAAGAAGAAGACACTAGAACACAAAGAACTTCTTCTATCAAAATGACGTATTTCCTTTGCACTCTCTCTATCTTCGTGGCTCTAATGAGTACAGGTGAGTTGATTTATTCCGTTTCTTAATTTCCACGTACCAACATGTTTACAATGTAGCCAACTTAAGGATTTGTTGTTGGTTTGAGCATTAGATATAATAGCATTTGCTGAGTAGTGATATTTATTTATTCTTGCCCTAGAATTCACAATTGGGGACTCAGGGTGTTATGTAGCACGGTCTTACAGCTGTAAAACTGAGCAACTTAATAGCACCAGAATTATCAAAGAAAATAAAAACCTATTTAATTCCAATTGGATGTTTTTGCATGATAAATGTGGTGCTATCTCTGGTCCACGTTTTCAGTTGCGAGAATATGATACAAAGCCCCCATCAATGTCAGCAGTTGATCCTCCATAAAGATGTTTTACCAACTCATCCTTTGTAAACTTTACTAACTTAGCACTAGTCCATATTCAATCCACCATAACAAACAGTTTGTGACAAATTGTAAATATTATTATTCTTTGTTGTGGCCCAGGAGATATAAGTATTGTGGCATGTGAGAAATGCACTTTGCATGTTCAATGATAAAAGCAAATTTTAAACATTATCTATTATATCTGTGTCAAAATGATTTGTAATCACATAGAGAGTGTGGCATGAAACCCACAAGTTTGTCTAATCAAGATCAGCACATGAGTAAGTACAGTACACCATGTACTCTCCCTTCTGGCCTCAGAGATGCTACTGAACTAACTTGCTCTTTTTTGCTCTGTCTCTATCTTTTATTGCAGTTTATTGTGTCAGATGCAAACAATGTTGGAGTATCAATTCTAAGAAATGTTGTAAATATAAAATGGTTAATTGTACAGGGCCTTGTATAACATACTCAGAAAACTATACTATCGGTGAGTAACATCTTTACAAAAACAAGTATTTTTGTTTCTAATATTCCATATCACTAAATGCTACAGGTAAATGTATTTGACAAGGGGAAAAATAATTAAATCATTTAAATCCATTGAGATCCTGTATGTACAAAGATGAATGGTGTATTTATGGTTTGAGGGGTACTGTGGGTGGTTAGGACTCCACAAACAATTATTTCATGTAAGTACTGTTTGTACTATATATATATACTAGCTGATATACCCGGCATTGCCCGTGATTTAATTTTCCAGCTCCCCCTCTGTCTCCGCTCACCCCCTATCTCTGCTCCCCCTCTCTCTCTCTATTCCCCCCTCCCTCTCTCCCCATTTCCATCTCCCTCTCCCCCTTCCCCTTTTTCCCCCTTTGTCTGTTTCTCCCCCTGTTTCTCCTTCACTGCAATCCGGCCCCCACACCCCCCCCCCCATTCACAGCTCTATTCTCCCCCCCCCTTCACAGCTCCAACGTCATCCCCCCTTTCAGACCTCCGTTCCCCTCCAC
Organism: Ascaphus truei; assembly: GCF_040206685.1. NCBI lineage: Eukaryota > Metazoa > Chordata > Amphibia > Anura > Ascaphidae > Ascaphus > Ascaphus truei. Next base: position 134,970,248 of record NC_134488.1, read on the forward strand.
CCCCCGTTCACAGCTCCTGTCCCCCCCTTCACAGCTGCGTTCCACCCTGCCTTCAGAGCTCGCCGACGGCGGGTCACTTTAGGGTTGGGATTCCCCCCCCCCTTCACAGCAAGTTGTAAACCCCACTTCAGAGCTCAGCAGCGGTGGCTCACTGGGGGGGTAGCTGGGAAGATAGTGATCCCCCCTTCAGAGGTCGACGGCGGTGGCGCGGGGGGGATGAGGAGACAGTGAGGGAGGAAGCGGTGTGCGGGAGGACGGCGCTGGTGGCAGCATCTTAACCTGGCTCTCCCAGGCTTTCCCTCCCCTTTTCTTCCCCTGGCTTTCCCTGGCACTCCCTCCTTCTGGCACCCCAGCTCTCCCTCTCCCCCCCGGCACCCCCTCCCCCCGACTCCCTGGCTCGCTCTCCCCCCAAGAGCCCACTCGCAGCCACTCTCTTGCAGTGCGGCACTTCCAGTGCGGAGTGGCGCGAGGGGGTTGAGGGTGTGAGCGGCTGCTCTGTCTGGGCCGCGGCGCCGTGTGGAGTGGCGAGGGGGGGGAGTGGTGTTAGCGTCGTGTTTGAGGTCTGGCGTTGGTGGTATAGGGTAAGTGTGCTGATCGAGGGTGTTGTTGGGGGGGGGGGATCTTGCTCGTTTTCGAGGACACACGGCGGAAAGTGCCGCGTGGGGTAAGAGCATAGCAAAGGGGCCGTAGTGGTGATAGGGGGTGGTTCAGCGCCGGGAAGGGCGGAGGGTGGGTGGTCAAGGGCGGCTAGCTGTTGAGGAGGGCCAGAGGGGTGATAGTTGGGGGGCCGGGGGGTGTTGTACTTACTTTTGGTGTCCTGGTGAGCGTCTCGTCAGCGTCTCTAGGGGTGTGTGTGTGTGTGTCTCTCCTTTGGCCCGTCACTCCGCCTCAGGCCAATGAGAGGTGTGCGGAGGCGGGCGGGCCAAGGGACCAATGAGATTTCCCCTAGGGACACAGGAGATGCAGACAGGCATACAGTGCTTTCACAAATATATAATTATATATATATATATATATATATATATATATATATATATATATATATATATATATCCATCTCAGCAGTTTAATATGGAATATATGCAATTAATTGAGAAGTTAAAAATTGAAACATTGATTTAGAATACATGTGTTCATAATCTTTGTGTCAGAGTTGGTTATAGTGGAGAATATTAGGTAATTATGTACATTGGGAAGCTTTCCCTATTACTTACTGTGATGGTAGGGGGCAAGCAGGCTCTCAATAAAGGTCAAACCTATGATCCATATATGAGGGTTCAGGATTGTTAGCTCTTGTGTCCAGTAATGCTGTATGTATAAACTGTACTTTGTGTTAATAAATAATTTTTGTGTTTTTACCTTTCCAGGAATGCCAGCGAGCAGGGATTGCTAGGGCATAAGTTTCAAGGGGGGATTTGAAGATAAATTGTTGTCGGAATGTGTCTGTAGGTAGTTGGTGTCCGGAGTTGTCGGTTCCCCTAAAAATTAGCCTGGAATCATGCCCGGTCCTCAGATACTTGTAGGCACATTGCCCCGGAAATATCTCCCCTTGAAAATGCTTGCGCGACTCACCGCTAGGGTTTCCTGCTTCAGCATAGCCCAGAAAGGTAAATGGATCATCCCTGCAACTGTGGGGATCTCTAGGTTAAGAGGGGTTACCCAAATTAATGCCCAGGTAGCCCAGAACCTGTATTGGATGCATGGGTGCTGAAACCGTAGATAAGGTTGTGAGGGGACTATCAGAGTCCAGTGTAAGTCCCTTAGATAGTGTGTGGGGAATAAAGGCTGATAGAAATAAAAGTACGCATTTTTGTTCTATTCCCCATACCCAGGGCTTAAAGATGTATTAAAGTCTATTTTCATTAATACCTTGAAATGTTCTGTTGTGCAGTATAAATGAGCTGAGACATTCAGAACCGGTGCCCAGACAGGCTGCCAGGGCTACCAAGTTGGTGCCTGTAAATCTGCTGGAAATCGGAGTTGAAAGTAACCAGAATATGCCAGTGGTGTGAAAGTCATTTGGGTAATAAGGAATGGCTCAAGTTCCCACCTTCTCGGACCATTGGCAGTCGTCTGGGCTGCCTTTTGTTCTGCCAGACCTAGAGGAGCCTGACCAGCGTGTGGCAGGAGATAGCCAGGGGCAGAGGTGGCAAACTTGCACATGTCACTTGGCAATTTCAGATTTCCCGGAAACTTTCCATACCGGCTTCACTCTGATTGGCTACTGAGAATGTTCCCACGCTGTTATTGGCTGTAGTATTTTGTAAATGAAACTCCAAATACTGTAAGAAACGTCTAAGCCTATCAGATTTTGGATTTTCAGCTGTAGAAGTGCGAACGGGCTTTTCAAATGGGCTCTTGCGCGAATAGCAGAGCACCAGTTTCAGTTTTCAATCTGAGAAAAGTTTCTAAGTTACACTTTTGCGCTCAAGTTCTAATAATTGAACGTAGCGGTCACGTCTGGGATTGCAAGCCATTTTTAGTTCCAGGAGTTTGGTACTAAAACCCAGTCAAGAAAAGTCCAAGTTCACAGAAGAGAAGGGAGTGGTGGTATGTGGAACTTGACGTCAATTTGGGAACAAGAGGATTTCGGGCTAAGTCCTAGTCAGGGTAAAACTCTTATTTAGGGTTCAAGGAGAGTAGTTAGTTTTGTGTGTGTGCTTTGTGTCTGTATTTTGTGTTTCCCTTTGTGTAAGCGAATAAACTACAATTTATTTTGCTGTCCTGTTTTGCTCAATGAATGATCCTGGTAAAAAGGTGCAAATTGCCTGGTCTCCGTGACAGGCTTATTTACTGGTGGCAGCGGTGGGATCATTGAGCTTTAAGGTTTAAAATCCAGCAGGATCTTCTAACATAAAGAAAAACTCATAGCTTGCGAGCTCTCAAAACGATTAGTAACTTGCACACTTTACACAAAGCAGGAAAAGTCAGGTTCTGTCACTTATTTTAATGCCACCAGGCGAAGATGGACAAACTGTCAGGTTGCTATCAGACCTGGGACCTGACCAGGTTGCTGGTCGGGCAATGATGGAGGAGGATTTCGAGAGGCATGAAGTGAGTATAGCTTCACCTACCGCGTGGATATCCTTACCTGTGGATACAGGGACATTCAATTCGACCGGGGACCGGAGGATTATCCACCCCTGGAGGAGTCAGAGGAGGAAGGCAGAGGATGAGAGGAATCAGATGGTGAGCATGATCAAGGGAGTGCATCCGTAGTAGCCACGATGGCTACCGGTCTCCCTTCTACAGGGTTTTCCGCTCTCCTCGCCACCTAGGGAGAGGGGGTCATCTTCGATCAGAGGCTACAGTTACTTGCGGATTCTCAAGGTGTGCAGCCCCCAAAATCGCGGCGGAACCCTGACGAGCCACCCCTATCTAAAGTGTCACACTACAATTTCAGCAAGTTTGTAGATGGCACGGATAAAATTGACAGATTCCTAAAGATATTTGAGAATCAGTGTCTCCGGTACCGTGTGCCAGAACGGAACTGGGTTTTGTGGTTGTCGTCGCTATTGACTGGAGCAGCCGGTGGGTCGGGTGTCTTGCATTAATTGCAGCACTTCTAATCTTACATCTTTAGGGACGAACAGACGTTCCTTACAGTTCCACAGACCATCACTTAGAAATAGTTCCGCTTCTGGTGAAGGTTTATTAAGAAAAGGGATGTTTGAGTAGGCTCCCTTAATTCATGCTTGGAGGTCTGCGGAAAATGTAACTCCAAAAAATGTTTCTTTGGAAGAATAATTCCTTCTTGCTCTTTATCAGAACTAGGATTAGGCAATAACTGTGACAAAGCATCAGCTTTCCCATTCTTGGAGCCGGGGTGGTATGAGAGGTGGAACTGAAATCTTGCGCAGTGACCCGTGAGCTGTGTGGAGCCGTATGGAGCCTCTTGCCGCTTTCTGCGAACCAGCTGTTCTCCCGCTGTAAAGATCTCAACGCTGACGCTGACTCTGTATCCTGCTACTCCCCCTTTACCATTGGAGGAAAGCCGAGGAAGTCTTGTGACGTCAGATGCTATTTTGTTGCGGAGGAGACTGTCCCTACCCAGAGGATTCGTGTGAGCTGTGTTTGCTGTATTGCGGGCATCGCTCCTAACCCTGAGTTGGTTAAACTGCTTTTAATGATCGTGGAGCATGTGAGTGTACTGGAGCTCACTGCTCAAAGGATTTTTTTGTTAATAAAACTGTATTGTACCATGATCTTTTCTCTTTTCTTTTAATACATGTTGATCTGATTCCTGTGAACTTCCATTTACCTACGAGAGGAGTTCTTGCGCTCTGTGTACTCCTCCTGTTGTCTATTGAGGGATTGTGAAATTCCTCACACCAGCAGCATCTCCTCTTGGTGATATCATTTTTTGTGATTTATTTGTTTGCGCTTACCTTTTCTTGCACCATTTCTCTATGGTGCATGATACCTGCTGGCAACAAGAGGGCTGAGTCATCCGCGATGACTTGGGGACACAGGAACAGGCTTCTGGGGTTCATACCCCACATAATACTTAGCAGTGCTGCGCCTCTATCTGCCATGGGCTCCAGGGAAATGGAGAAGATCTCCACACAGTAGAACTGATTACCTATCCCCCCAGTTAGATCACACACCAGGCCGGAGATATATCGCAAAACAGGAATGGTTTCTTACTACACACTCTGCAGTAAAACAACAGGTACTCAGCAGTCATCTGCTGGATGAAATCTTTTAGCTCAGTTATCACTGAAGATGGTCCCTGAACCGCCACTACAGGCCAAGGGCACCCAAAGCCATCCTAGCACTTCCCCACCTCCCAAGCGGAGGCAGATGTATGGTCCACACTCACTCTCCCCCGGAGGGAAGAGCACATGGGAAGGCCCCAATCTCAGGCTCCCAGTCGTATGACCTGCCTTCCCGCAGAGGGAAGGAACAAAAAACCCTAACTTTAGGGCGGTCCTGCCCTTAAGTACAGCCAGGAGGCGGGCACCCCATTGTCCCAGCTACAACAGGATGTACCACCCCCTGCTGTCACTCAAGTGCAGTACAAAAGGTGAAGGGAAAACCCCAATGATAACTACTGGCAAACCTGTAAATACCAGGATTAATTGCCAGTCCATTGGGTAGAATAGTAGCCAGGGGGTACCCCACTGCACACATATGAAAGACAATGTGTAGTGCTTATTGTGAGATCTTAACATGCAGTAAGAATTGTGTATGCCCAGATATTATTACTTAATATCTGTGTATGCACTTTTCTACATAAATGTGTTCATAAAAAAAGATAAGGAGCCCTCTTATTAAATGAATGTCCCCTTCTCCTTGTATACGCTGACACTAGTTATAGTAAAATGTCAAGTTTTCACATTTTAATACAAATTTGCCTACTGAATCATACTAGGATCAAAAACAAATCAAACTATTTTCCTAAAAAATACCTTTCAAACTGTTTGGACTTGAAAAATATGACAAGATTACATTTACCACTCAAAAAGCTAAAAATACCCCATCTTGAATGAATAGGGTCATGAATGTGACAGGCAAGGGTAACCAGGCTTCATAATAAAGGTTAAGTCCTCTGGTTGCTCTTTGTCCCATGAGACCCTGGCAGCTACCTACAGGTGCGCCGACGAGTATTATAAAACTTGCCTTAAACTTGCCTTGGAAAATCTGGGGCTATCACCAACAAGACCCAGGTACATGCTGGGTACATGCTGGGTACATGTTGGGTACATGCTGGGTACATGCTGGGTACATGCTGCAAACATTTCAGTGACATTTTTGCAGAGACTAATGGCCCATCGGATTAACACAGCAAGGGTCCCTGGCAGTCCCATTCAGTTTGAATGGAACTGCCAGGGACCCTCACGGTTAATCCGATGGGCCATTAGTCTGTCTGCAGAAATGTCACTGAAATGTTCCAGCATGTACCCAGCATGTACCCAGCATGTACCCAGCATGTACCCAGCATGTACCCAGCATGTACCTGGGTCTTGTTGGTGATTGCCCCAGATTTGTTTTAGAATACTCGTCGGCACTACAGTAGCAGTATAAGCCAGGGGCCAGGTATCTTTACATGCAAAGTGTCCCTGCTTTTTCACTTCCATGTACCCTTTGTCACAGACTCATGAAACTTGCTGTGTGTAAGTTTTAGGTGGGATATTGGGGTAAGGAAAAACGAAGTAAAAGTCAGAGAAACTTTTCTCCATTGAAAAAATAATATTGCAGAGAACACGTTCCCAAAGTAAATGAAAAAGTTTATTGGATTAAGGACACAAACACAAACATGTAGTCCATAAGACAGCACCTACGTGTTTCAGGCAAAAAAAGACCCTTATCAAGGTGAATAGAGAAACACTTACCAGACTGTTTATGTTTACCGAGATTTTACCGAGAGTAATATGGTTACCTGTGTTTAATACATTTATTATAAGGCTCTATGTAGGGCCGCCAATAGAAATCTTGGGGTCCAGGACAAATGCAAGGAGCTCCCCCCCCTCTCACCACCCAGAGCACACCTACCACGACATTTTTTTTAGGGCGCAACTTTTACTTAAATGGCAGTGTTCCCGAGCCATATTTCACACCTTGCGAGCCCCCCAATTTTACACCTCAAGAGCCCCCTCTATTTCCCTCTCTTTTCTATGTATTTCTCTCCCCTCTGTCTCACCTCTCGCTCTCCCCCTCCAATTATCCCACTCTCCCTCAATCCCTGCCCCCGCCTCACATGTAGTTGTCTCCCTTACTCTCTCTTTACCTCACTCCCTCTCCCCCCTCTCTCCTCTCCCCGTCCGTCAATTACACCACTCTCACTCAATTCACTCCCCCCATCACATAAGTCCCCCCACAAAACATATACCAAAAAAAACAACCCCCATGCAAAAAACTTCCTACACCCAAATACATACAAAAAAATCTGCAACCCCAAAATATATACAACCCCCCACCTCCCCAAATATATACAAACCACACAAAATACATTAAAAAAAAAACACCCCCATATACATATAAAAAAGACCACCACTACATATAAAAAAACAATACATATATAAAAAACAATACATATAAAAAAAAACAATACATATAAAAAAACAATGCATATATAAAAAGCCCCAACGCATATAAAGAAGCACTCGCTCCCTCCCAATACACATAAAAAGACCCCTCAATACATATAAAAAGACCCCCACTCCACCCAATACATATAAAAAGACCCCCACTCCACCCAATACATATAACAAGACCCAAACTTCCCAATAAATATATATTTTTTAAAATACTCCCCCAATACATATAACAAGACCCCCACTCCCCCAATACATTTAAAAAGATCCCCACTCCCCCAATACATATAAAAAGACCCCCACTCCCCCAATACATATAACAAGACCCCCAATCCCCCCAATTCATATAACAAGACCCCCACTCTCCCCAAAACATATAAAAAGATCCCCACTCCCCACAAAACATATAAAAAGCCCCCCACTCCCCCAATACATATAACAAGACCCATACCTTGGGGATGGTCGGGACCAATGGCTGTGGGGACCTTTGGCCTCGGGGACCGGCGGCTGCGGGATCTGTTGGCTGCAGGGTCCTCTGGCTGCGGGGTCCCGTGGCTGTGGGATCTGGCAGAGAGTTGGGGCCTGAAGGCCTGCACCTGATTCAGAGCCAGGGACCGGCCATGAACCCCCCCCCCCATGGCGGCCCTGACTCATCAGGCCCGGGATACCAACCCCGGAAGGCCCCTCCTGTTGGCGGCCCTGGCTCTATGCAGGCTGCCGTGTATCTAGTTAATGTGCCAGCAAGTCTGCATAGAGTAGGTAGTTCAATGGGGAGAGGATGTTAAGAGCTGTGAAAACATTTGATGGGCGAGGAAGGCAAATTGCCAGGTCAGGACTACAAAGGGCACCCCGTGGGGAAAACTTTTGTAGTTGCCAGACTTGTTGGAGCCGGCCCCGCAGGTCTCAATGAATTTGCCAGGGAGGATGCAGCCATAGAGTCTTCTCTCTTTGGCTAAAATAATATTTCCCGCTCACCTGGCTTTTTGAGACTGCATGGCACGCTACTCCTCTGATGTCAGCCAGGCATCAGCCCCTCTTTCTATTGGCTGGTAGGGAGGAATTCCCACACTCCTATTGGCTGCTCCTTCTCCCTCCGGTCTGGGGATAGCCCAGCAGAGTGAATGTAAGGTGCTGACCAAGAGAGCGAGTGTGCGCAACCAATCAGTGAGTTGATGAAGCTCGGTGGACTTTTCAAAGTTGCTTTGTTCGAAATAACAGAGCAACCAGCTTCGTTTTGAAACCTGAAAAGTTTGCCTCGCAGAGACTAAGTCAGGCGCGAGGATCAAGTTTTTATTTTAGAACGCAGCGATCGTGGCTGGGAACTGAAGCCGAAAAGAGGACCAGGAGAACCAGGTGTATATCCCGGTCAGGCTAAGTTCATCCAAGTGGGCACCCTGCACCTAGGAAAGCCTAGATTTTCCCCCCAGACCCCCAGTAAGTGTATTTTTAACTGTTTCTTGTGTATCTATTCTTGTTGTACGTGGGTTTACCTAAATAAATTACAATTTGTTTTTCTATCTTGTTTTGCCTAATGATGATCCCGGTAATATTTAAATACTGTAAAAAGTACCTGGTCGCCCGTGACAATAGACTTTTCCTTCTGTTATTTCTTTTGCTAACACGCTCTTTTTTAATTCTCTATACAGTAGTTTATTTTCCCCATTGTCTCTTTTTGGTCCGTATTCAATATTGTCCGACGTGGTCGTACGGGACTATTTTCATAAAACCCCAATTTTCATTCAGAAATAAGTGAAAAGAAAAATAATATATAAGTGCCCAAATATAATTAATCTCTAATGTGCTCGTAACCCATAATCACCTCTGTGATATATTATTAAAAAATCAACAACCTCTGAATGTTGAGTTTGGTATCTGCAGCCGTTATGTGTATAGAGGCTTAGCACCCCTAAATGAGAGTGAGACAGAAAAAAACAGCGCAAACACAATAGTGAAGTACTTTCAAAAAACTTTATATAACATTAAAGAATATATATATCTGCGTACATCAGGTTAAAAGTTTACAGGCATGTAATGCACTCAGGCATATGTTACCAGCACCGCTCGCCGTGGAGAGAAGGAACACTCTGGTACTCAGTCCCTCAGATTAGGCAGCTGGGCAAGCAGGGTAGATATCAGGATACAGGTCAATCATCTAGTTCTTATAACCAATATTCTCCTTCCAGCTCGTAGCCCTCTGATCAGCTGGTCCGTGAGGTTAGGAGAGAGGAGGAAAATCTGCAGGGGCAGCCGATGATACACTCCCGCCTGCTATGCTGTTCCTCAATACAGCTTCACGACAAGCCGCCAGACGAGGACGGCCGTCATGCCGAGATGACGTCACTTGAAATCAACCAAGTTCCCAAAGGTAATAGAAGCAGTGACTAGAGGCCACCCAAAGTGTATTTAGGAGTCACTCGTTCCACCTCGTAGTTCCAACCGATTTCGTGGTCTAAAAACCACTTCATCAGGGATAGTATAATGATCGTGATTGGTGGGTATTTAAACCATAAGATATCATTTGGTTGGTTAATTGGAACAGCGTCCTCATCCAATCACAAGCCCTAGATAGTAATGAGCACCCATAATAGACTTGAAGACCGTGCTACTTCATTGTGTGAGAGGATGAGGTAATGTCTCCCAATTAACCCTTCACAATCTGGTTAACAAAGCATGGTAAAAAAAAGCATCGTACATAAAAAAAATTACATATATATTTACGGTATAATAAACTTTAATATAAAACGTATTTAAGAAAGAAAACACGACAATATTAAATAAAATAGAGCTCTGACATAAAATAAACATTAGTTAGTATGGAAAATTGAACATATGGTGATATACATAAATTAATAACATATATAACCACCTTTTAAAATTGTATTGGAAGGCAAAGCACAGGAATATCATATTCTCAACAAGGATATGGACTAATAGAGACACCATAAATCCATGTTTTCATTAAGGCCCCTAGGGACCAGGGTACCTAATTTATGGATCCAGAATGTCTCTTGTATAGAGACATCCTTAATTCTGTCCCCTCCCCTTCTATTTTTAGGAACACATTTAATCCCTTTGCATGTTAAGGAAGAAGGATCCCTACCATGATACAAAGCAAAGTGACGACTAACACTATGGGTCTGTAAGCATGTTTAATGTTTCTAATATGTTCCTGAATGCGGAGTTTATCATGGTAGGGATCCTTCTTCCAAAGGGATTAAATGTGTTCCTAAAAATAGAAGGGGAGGGGACAGAATTAAGGATGTCTCTATACAACAGACATTCTGGATCCATAAATTAGGTACCCTGGTCCCTAGGGGCCTTAAATGAAAACATAGATTTATGGTGTCTCTATTAGTCCATATCCTTGTTGAGAATATGATATTCCTGTGCTTTGCCTTCCAATACAATTTTAAAAGGTGGTTATATATGTTATTAATTTATGTATATGACATATGTTCAATTTTCCATACTAACTGATGTTTATTTTATTTCAGAGCTCTATTTTATTTAATATTGTCGTCTTTTCTTTCTTAAATATGTTTTATATTAAAGTTTATTATACCGTAAATATATATGTAAAAATTTTTTTATGTACGATGCTTTTTTTACCATGCTTTGTTAACCAGATTGTGAAGGGTTAATTGGGAGACATGACCTCATCCTCTCACACAATGAAGTAGCACGGTCTTCAAGTCTATTATGGGTGCTCATTACTATCTAGGGCTTGTGATTAGATGAGGACGCTGTTCCAATTAACAAACCAAATGATATCTTATGGTTTAAATACCCACCAATCACGATCATTATACTATCCCTGATGAAGTGGTTTTTAGACCACGAAATCGGTTGGAACTACGAGGTGGAACGAGTGACTACTAAATACACTTTGGGTGGCCTCTAGTCACTGCTTCTATTACCCTTTGGTAACTTGGTTGATTTTGAGTGACCTCATCTCGGCATGACGGCCGTCCTCGTCTGGCGGATTGTCGTGAAGCTGTATTGAGGAACAGCATAGCAGGTGAACGAACCTTTTGGAAAATATATCATTACCCCTGTATCACAGCCACTAAATGCCTCCTCACATACATACACTCCGACATTCTGCTACTTTCCTCCCTGTCCTGAAGATTCTTTTGTTATCGTGACTGACGGTTTTCCTCCTCTGTGTCTATTTTAGAAGGGACAGAATACCTATCATTCAGACAAGGATGTGATGATAGTCCACAGCAAGAACAAGAAATAGCGTGTAGCAAATTACTCAGTGGGAAATTTGGAGATATGATTCAAATAGCTGTCACGGCTCAATGCTGTAACTCAGATTGCTGCAATAAAAATCATCAGTATAAAAGTAAGTATACATAGATTTATGAATTTATACACCATCATGAAACTTAAAATTCCCCTGATAATATTTTCAATAAATGAAACATAACTTTGTTGCAGGAGAAATGTTTGAATAGGTGAGATACACATTTCCCTGATGCACACGCATACAAAACAGCAATTAATTCCCCAATGAAGTAAATGTGACATTTTTGCCAAATATGACCTTATTGGCCGTGTCAGAGGATTCAGCAGAAGACCCTTGGTTTTCTGGATATTTTAGTTTGTTTTCATTAAAATTTTAACCTATATAAAATAATTTAAAATGAATATCTTGTTTTGATCAAGTGCAGTGTTTTCCAGATTGGTGTCAAATAGTGACCTCACAGTGTCTCTGTATAAAGATAATGGGGTAAGATCTACCCAAAGGTGCAAAGTCGTAGTGCAACTTAATCACCCTTTAAAGAATTGTCCTTAAGACGCTCTAAAGCTTTACAACTTTTAATGAGCACTAGAACTCTTTATAGATTAGATTGTAAGCTCCTCGGAGCAGGGACTCCTCTTCCTTAATGTTACTGTTATGTCTGAAGCACTTATTCCCATGACCTGTTATTTATATTATCTGATTTATTTGTCTACCACGTGAATTTCTATTTTGAAGCGCTAAGTACATTAATGGCGCTATATAAATAAAGACTACAATACAATACATTAGAGCTGTATTCCTGAGTATTCCCCCTCCCCACCACCAAGTTTGCTGTAGTTTAAAGTAAAGAAAAATACTCCAGACTAGTTATTACAGAGTGGTACTCTCTCAGTCAATAAACAGAACAGGCATAATATCTTTTTTTGATGGCCTGGTTACCCACTCACCGTCATAACCTCTCCTCTGGTTTTAGTGCCACCAACTCAATCCGTGCTCTGGTTGGCCAGCAGCCCCTGTTCCATGTTAAGGATAGCCACCAAGGGCCATATAAGTGGCACTGCTGATCAGAGCATTAGACTATCTGAGAGACATTCTGTGAAGGTGTTTGTATCTTGACTGTGACCAGCTGGAAATACATGTCAGAGTACTGCTAAGTGATCCGCACTCTGATATCCTGGACGAGAAGCAGACAGGGCAAATCTTCTAGAAGCAGGCCCTTGCACTTAGCGAGGCTAGAGGCCACTCCCCAGGTACCCCAGTTGGTATTGTTTTGTGCATCTTTGTTTTGTCTGCTGGCGTGCCAGAATAAACCTAATTTTATTCAATAACTTTGTCCCAACGGGTGCTAGTGATCGCAGTGGTTTCAGTGTAAAAGTACTGTTCTCCTGTGACAGTATTTCTTATAGTCTAAAAGCAAAGATTGAGAAGTGTACGTCAGAGGTTCATATATGACGTTTCCAAGTTATATTATGCTTTATTTTTTATACACTTAACTAAGAAAACAAATTGATGATTATACACTAGATATCACTGAATGCAAAACTTAGTCCCAGATCCACAAAGCTCTGTAAATGTACTTATGATAAATTTAATGTCACCTAACTTATCATCACATTAACACTACCAGACAATGGTGTATATTCAAAGAACAATAACATAGCGTTAAAACAAGTATTCTACTGTAAGAGCATAGCGTTAACTGGAACAGATATTAAGGTTAATAACATGCAAATGAGGTTTTATCGTAGCATTGCATATCCTCTAAGGTCTGTAAAGATTAACACATTGACTTAATGTGAAATCAGTTAGGTCGTACATAAACTTAGCATTACTCACATCCAGGACCTGACATAGGGCTTGGATGTGTTTGGATGGGTGCACAGTAAGTCACAGTTAGGTACACTATAAATGAATAAGCATATCGTTATTCTCTGGTATAATGTATCTGTATAAACTCAAGCTAAAACCTATATCAGGGTCTGTATTGGAGCGATGCAAGGATACGCTTAATATGACATTATTGTATGATAACTACATTTTATAGTACAATAACGTGATGTACTGTAGTACCGACGCACCTGTATGCATATCATTATTTATTTTGTGCCATTTATGTACATAGCACTTCACAGAAGTAATACATGTGACAATCAAATGAATAACAAATCATACAAATAATACATAAAGGTAAGAAGTGCTTTGGTCTTAAAGTACTATTTAGGAAAAGGAGTTCCTTCTCCGAAGAGCTTACAATCTAATTGGTTTGTATTGCGGAGTAAAAATACAACAGGTTTTAGCTACTTTTTGAATGTGAGGAGAATGTGAAAGAGGAGTCGTGTGAGTATGTACTAAGATGATTTTCATTTGCATACCGCATCAATATTTTTGTGCTATAAATTACTACAAACCGTCTTAAAATGTGTTTGGTAACTATGACGTTCCTTATAGCACATCTTACATGTCATGCATAATTTGGTTGTTTGGAAATAATTTTGACAGATTGTGTCAAGTTAAACACCAGATTTATACAATTTAATTTAACAAAATGATCATTATTTATTTTATGTATAACTAGTGTTAATAAATAGAAATTATTAGTGTAATTCTTCATACATTAGAAATACTGTACATATTCTAACAATAGAAACACATTCCCTTTCTGTGCACCCACATATCTGACTAAGGTTATTTGTTACACTTGTGTCACACAATGAGTTGATACAGATTAGTACTGTACATACTGTAGGTCAGTGTTTTTCAACTTTTTTTTGGTTAGGGAACCCCAGAATTTGATTTTGAAATTCTGGGGAACCCCAACCCCGCTCCTGTCTCTCTTCCCCCTGTTGCCCCGTATCTCTGCCTCGTCTCTCTCCCCCCGCCCGTCACCCCTGTTTGTCTCCCCCCCTCCATCACACCCGTCTCTCCCACCTCACTCTCCTCCTTACGCTCCCTCTCCCTCTCCCCCTTGCGAGCGTGCACACACTCTCCCTCTTACACACATACACACACACTCTCTCACTTACACACACACTCTCTCACTTACACACACACTCTCTCACTTACACATACACATGCACGCACGCACACACGCACATACACTCTCCCACTTACACACTCTCCCACTTACACACTCTCCCACTTACACACACACACTCCTATTTACACACACACTCTCTCCCACTTAGACACACACATACTTCCGCTTGCATGCACACTCCCACTTACACACACCCATACGCACACTCCCACTTACTTACACACACACACACACACACACACACACACACTACAATTTCAAATCAAATCATTTCAAATTAGCTTTATTGGCATGACAAACAAACATTTTAGTATTGCCAAAGCGTGAATAATAGGGGGTAGGGGACAATGATTACACAAATATTAGGGGGTAGGGTATAATGGTTATACAGTACATTAATTATTGAGGGATTGTGTATAATGATTACAGGATATGTGGGTAACATTTACACAAAGGGATGTGGGGGTTAGTGGGTGTCTCTCAGCCTGTGGCAGGTGCTGATATAGTGTGCAGCCAGTTCTGCTGTGTCCTCATCTTCTCCCAGGAGGATCCCTATTTTTTGGTTCTCTTCTATGTCATTAAAGTTATGGATAAGAGCTGTGAATTTCCCTAGGTGGGCACTCCTCATTTCAGAGTATTGTGGGCAATGTAGCAGGAAGTGTCTTTCATCTTCTATCTCTCCTAGCTCACATTGCTGGCACAGTCTAATCTCCCTGGGCTTCCAGTTCTGTCTGTGTCTGCCTGTTTCTATTTCTAGGCAGTGGGTGCTCATTCTGTACTGGCCCAAGGTCTGTCTCTGCTTTGGGCTATTTCCCTTCAGTAGGTAGGGTGCCAGAGTGTATTGTCTCTGTAGGCTGTGGTAGGTTTCCAGATTCTTTGAGTGCTGTACAGTATATCATTTTCCCACACAGTCAAATATTGCTCCTTCACCATTACCCCATCACCATCACCCCCCCCCCCATACACACACACATACACCCCTGCCCCCCCCCTTTATTGCCCAATTTATTTTGATGTACTGTAATAACTTGGCAAGGAATATGTGTACAAAAATGTTCAGAAATCTGTCAACAGAATGTCAACTATGTATTGTTATATTTTTGCAAGAACCCTATAAAATTTAAGTTGCAAAAAAAAATGCAGTTTCCCATGCTTAGTATTTAGGCTCCCAATTGTTTCACGGGTAACAGAAACCCTTAAACGTCAGGTCGCACTGATCACCCTTTTTGTTGTGTTTTCCTCAGAGCTCTTTCCCGCTCTGCTTTTATTTGTACATTTGGAAACATACTGTATGCATCTGGGATATTCTATACAAAAACAACGCAAGTTACAATGTATATATTTTAGTGATACAATTCAGCTAGATATAATTACCCAATGATTGAGAACCCAA
Organism: Ascaphus truei; assembly: GCF_040206685.1. NCBI lineage: Eukaryota > Metazoa > Chordata > Amphibia > Anura > Ascaphidae > Ascaphus > Ascaphus truei. The sequence goes on from NC_134488.1 coordinate 134,985,964, forward strand.
GAATACAGTACATTGTATCTCATTATTCTTATTCTCACTGTGTTGGATTTGCTCTTAGTGTTATAGAACTGAGAAAGTATTAGTACTTGTGAATTTTAGTTTTCTAAAACATATTTATAATTCCTTTCTAGATTTCCAAATAGATTCATTTCCCGACACGAACTTTCGATGTCCGTACTGTTATGATGGGAACAGTACAGAGGAATGTGTGACCAGTACACCTGAGTATGTGACCTGCATTAGAGATCAACAAGACTGTCTGAACTATATAGGAGTGGTACAGCTGGCAGGTAAGGATGACATAGTCACTGAGATGCTCACTAATAAAGGGGGTCTTCATTTAAATATTATATATTATATACAGAATGTGTATGGGGGCTCGAAAAAAAAAGTACAGGGGGAACTGCAGCCCCCTCTTGCGCACCCCGCACTTATACATTTTAACATTAAGACAATATATATATGTTACTGATTTTGTATGAACAGCAACCCCTCCCAAAAATAAGTTCCTGCCCTTCGGAGTGTGTGTACAGTATATATAATTTAATAAAGAAGTATATTATATAAGGATGGCTTCCATCCTCCAAGATAATAACTTAGAAAACAAACACAGCCCACAGCTCTGATATATTCAAAGATAGAAAACTCACATTTATTCCGTCAGATGGGCAGCAGGAAACTAATGTTAAACAAGTGATGTTTAACAATAACCCTTTATCTATCTCTAATAAGAAACAGGAAAAATTGAATAAAGTTCAATAGTAGTGCCTATGTAATGTATGTAATGTAACAGTAATGTTACTGTTTGCATGGTCTGTACCTTCATATTAATATAAAAGCACAGTGCTGTGTGTGAGGTGTGAGTGTAATGCGGCTAACACAACGTATGTGCTATCATTTGTCTTGCAGATGGCTCAGTACACAACTTGTCTGTAAAAGGCTGTGTCACCACAGGCGGGTGTGGGATTGGATTTTCTGCGTTACCAGGAACTAAGCAATTGAAATGTAACAAAATGGAGTGTTCTCCGGCTGAAAAGTTTGAACCTCCGAAATGCAACGACTAACTTGCAGATCGCAGAACACACAACTACTCCATCAAAGGCTGTATCATCACAGGCGGATGTGCTGCTGGGTTTCTAGTTTTACTGGTAACTAAGAAATTGTAACGTACATTTTGTGTGTACTGAGGTCCAGAAAGTTACATAAATTGTCTTTACCCCTGTAACTACTTATCAATTAGTTGCTAACTCAAGTTGGACCTGTGTCACATTTAGTGATATGATGCATGTATGAAGTAACCTTTCCTTAACCTTTGCTCTAGTGCGATTTCTGTTCTGTATGTTTCATGAATTACTCATACAGACTTTCTGATTAATAAAGATCTAGCTGCAGACACTGTACGGTTTGTTTCTTGTCAAAGGTGTTTCTCCTTTACTCAGACATATTCACTATACGTATATATAACATTAGCACAGGGTATGGAGTGCAAATACTCCTTGGTATAGGTAGCCATTCATCCTCTTGGCTACTAATCTGCCCTGCCTAACACATAAGCCCTAGTACCAGTGCAAGCAGTGTTAGGGTTAATATGGGTTTCACTGCAGTCAACAACTCCCTTGAGTGACGGGGGGAGGGGGCGCTCTAAATCCTGTGTACTGCCCCATTAGTGGCTGAGACCTGGGACCCTCCCCCTGGGGACAAAGGGTGCTGCAGGGCCTAAATGTTGTGGTTCTCTGTGTTGGAAGTGTGAAGTTAGGGCTCTGGCCACATACCTTCCCCTCCCACAAGGGAGGGGGATACTACCCCATACTCCAACAGGATAGACCTTTAGGGCCTCAAGCCCTGGGGTTGATTTCAGGGACAATAGAGAGAGAAAAAAGTGTATCCAATGTATGCTGCTAAAAGAATAAAGAACCATCCATTTTTTATACTCCAGTCTGAGGCTACAGTTCTTCAGGGAGGAGAGTGGGTGTTTTCCACAGAGGACTGACCTATCTATATAGGCCCTGTGGGAGTGAAGAGCTGTGTATATCCCTATTGCCTGTTCTGTCTTCCCCACTACCATCGGCGGACACTCAGTATCCTGTGAGCCTAACAGGTGAGCTGCACAAGAACACCCAGTAGCAGTGAAATCTCCCAGAGGGTGGGTGAAAACCTGTTACATTTATATGAAAAAGAAAAGGGAATACAGTGCAGCAATGCAAAAAGATGAAACCAGCAGAAAAAAGAGGGTAATTAAATTCCTGCCACTCACGTGGTATAGGACATGTTCAGGTAGATTGAGGTTGAAACCTCCTCGGTCAGAGCATAGAGTATCAGCAGATGATCCCAGAGACAGACAGCAGGTTCTCCACGCCAAAAAATTATGTAGCGCAGAACATAGTACAGATATGTTTTAACTTGTTAAATGCACAATTAGTAACAGTGATACACTCATGAGCGGTATGACCACCTTACATAGTTGCATAGTTACATAGTTACATAGTAAATGAGGTTTAAAAAGACGTACGTCCATCAAGTTCAACCTATACTAAATTTAGACAACAGATACTTTATCCTATATCTATACTTCCTTATTGATCCAGAGGTAGGCAGACAAAAACCCCAGTGTCATAGCATCCAATGAAATCTCATAAAAGAAAAAATAAATTCCTTCCAGACTCCAAGAATTCGCAATCAGATATTTCCCTGGATAAACAGTCTTCCCATTTTTTTACTTATTTGGTATATCCCTGTATACTTGTAATGGGTGCTCACCACAAACAGGACGGGACTGCAAGTCATAGCTGGGTCAGGGTAGGAGAGGTTAATATGGTCGTGATACTCACTGTGGCCTGGGGTTGGAGAAGTCAGTTGGTCGTAGTGCGTAGCCTGGGACCAGGTATACAGAAGGTCGGAGTCCAAATACAAGCCGAGGTCAGGAGTCAGAGAAGGCAGAGGTCCACGAAAAAGCAAGGGTCAGGAACAACGAAAAGCAGCAGACAGGAAACAAGGCAAGGTAAACAGCAGGTTGCTTGAGGCAAGCACCAGTCACAAACTATGGTTACGCTCAGCCATCTTGGAGGAGGGCTAGCTGAGCATGTAAAGGAGGAGCAGCCAATGGTAGGGCTGCACCAGGCTGAGAGCACTGAGTGGTAACACCCACCCAGTGTATTGATAGGCAGGGGGGAGGTGTGCCACAGGTGTAGGATAATTGGAGATAGAGTTAACCCCTTGCATGAACCTGGTGATGCGACGCCGGCATGTTGCGAGGGACGTTCTCCTTGTCGTCATGGGGGTGGGGCCTAAGCCCGATCCATGTGCTGTCTTCACGCCTGGCCGCACGGCACCTGTGCGCAATCTCAGTGCCAGTCGCGACACCCATCCCGTCACAGGCGCATCACTGGGGCAGGACAGAAGTCCATCCTTACAATACCTTTCCTTTCTAAAAAAAGATGTCCAACCTTTTTTCTTTTTTAACAATTCTTTTTATTAAGTTCATTCTCAGTATACAGGCAATCAGCTTATACTTATTCCGTTACAGTCATATTATATCACCCGTTTTTACATATAGGGCCTTATTCAGAAAGCCTCGATAAGGTCCTTATGGAGCACTTACCGACCAAAATGGCTACTCGTATATGGAAATCTCCAACTGAGCGGCGATCGGCCGCTTATCGACCATTTTTGGAGGGTTGATAAACTCGCACGATTCAGAGACCCGCGAGTTGGCTGTCGCGGCTTATCGCAGCCCATCGCAGCCCTAAAAGGCGTACTTCTCCCCAAATCCAATTCACCACAAAATTTTTGGTAAATTGGTGGGGAGATGGTCTCAATGAGCTGCGATGTGTCGGGGCTTAGAAAAAATCAGGCCCCTTTCCTGCCTCGGATTGATGCCGGGGGTCTCCAGAGCTGATAGCCATTAATAGCAGCTCCGGACCCCCCCGGCATGCATCCGAGGCAGGAAACATGCATGTACAGCAACTTCATTACCTTAGCGGCTAACCGCTAAGGCAATGAAGGGGTTAAACACCCATGCCAGGCTTACTGTAAAAACATACAATACAATACTGTGGCTAGCAGGGGTGGGTGAAGGGGGAATTTGGACCTTAGTGGCTGTTTCGGCATTGCGGGGGGGTGCGGGGCGAGTTAACACCTCTAAGGTAATTAAGGAGTTAACCCAACCGCTACCCACCCGCAAGGCCTAAACACCCATCCTTAGGGCTAATACCCCTTCACCCACCTGTGAGGCATAAGCACCCACCCATGACTGACTATACCCACCCTATACCCATTGAGTAGTATAGTGGTACATCATACCCATATAATAATAATATGGGCATGATAAGCCTCTATAGCACTCAATGGGCACCCTAATTACAATACAGTAATACACAAGACACACAATAATAAAACATAACTAAACTCCAAAAAACCACACTTCACTAAATAAAAACAGTAGCCAGCTAATCCAATCAATAGAAGCAATGACAACATCAACAATTAATTAATTAAACCATTACCCAATCAAACCAATTAATTCCTAAACCAACTCAAAATGAATAGTAACACTAACCAATCTAAACAATGAATTACTCCAACATTAATGAATGTAACCATTAAAGGACAAAGAAATAAATTAAAACAATCTCTGAAGTAACCATAAAACACATTAGCTAACATAATATAACATTAAGTACAAGCGAACACCAATCGCAAACCTTTTATTACATTAAGCATGAGCAAACAAACAATCACATCCACATAATAAACTGCAATGAAAAAAAGCTACAGCAATAACAAGCGAGAAATGCCCCCCAAATATTGACATAATAATGTATTAATCTGTACCCTAAAGAGGTACAGATTAATATATTATCAGTCAATGTGCCTCCCACAAAAAATCAAAAAACACATCAAAAAATTAAACATGTAAAAAGGGACATTTACTGTACAAACATTGAATATATTACTGTTACGTCGGTACTGCCCGCAGACCAGACCCGTCCCTTCTACTGAGGTGAGGAACATATATGGGCACGCACCCGCAGCAAAAGGAGCGTGTCCGGAGTGTGGTGATTTTGGCATTGCCAGGCCAGGTGACGTTTAGCTAGCAATACTTGCCGGTACCAGTGTAGAAGTGCCGTTGTCGTTGCTGTAGCTAGGTCAGGGATTGGAGAATTCCGGAATGTCATTGTCCAAGCAGAGGGTCGAGAGCCAGAGAAAGACGTCTGCCAAGCCGAGTCGTAACTTGAGCGAATAGAGAGAGAGAGAACGCCAGAGAAGTGATCCTAGTGGAAAACTATGTAGAGCAATGAATGAATGGCAGGACAGGCAATATAAAGTGTGGCTGACCAATAGGAAGAGGGGGCAGGCCTGGAGGAGTGCATGGAGCTGTCCTGGATAGGCAGTCCAAAGGAAGATACAGGTGAGCAGTCTTTATGCCTGATTGATCCTTGTGTGTGTGTTGTGGGCAGAACAGAGACGGGCACGCGCTCGTAAACGGTAGCAGCCGCATGAGAGAGGGACGACCCCCAGAGCCGCCGGAGGTAAGTGAAGCCAGCGAGGTACACGCGCCACAGCAGCGGGGGTTAATGATGGTGAGGAGGGACCAGGGCGCGGGTGCCGCGATCCCAGAGTCCTCACAGTACCCCCCCCCCCTTCAGGATCGGCCTCAGGACGATCCTTCCATGGTTTTGATGGAAACTTCTTTCGGAAGCGTTTGAGAAGTCCGGAAGCATGAATATCTTTCAGGGGTACCCATGACCTCTCTTTGGGTCTAAAACCTTTCCAGTGGACCAAGAAGTGGATTTTACTTCTCGAAAGACGGGAATCCAGTAAAGCCTGTATCTCGTACTCTTCGTTACCCTGTACCATCACAGGATCTGGTTTAGAAGTGTGGTCCGGAAAGAGGCTATTGGAGATGAATGGCTTGAGAAGCGAGGTGTGAAAGACATTCGGAATCTTCATGCTTTGAGGAAGTTGAGTCGGAAGGAAACCGGATTTACCTGCTCCATGATGGAAAAGGGACCCAGAAACCGAGGAGCCAATTTGAGGGAAGGAGTTTTGAGATGGATGTTCTTGGATGATAGCCAAACCTTGTCCCCGGGTTTGAAGTTGGGTGCCGGACGACGGTGACGATCAGCCTGGGTTTTAGCTGTCAAGGATGCTTTTTGTAGTGCAGATTGGATTCTGGACCAAGAGTCTTCTAGGAGAGCAATATGCTCGTCCACGGCTGGTACTCTAGAGGAGTCTTTAGCAATAGGTAGGCGAGCCGGATGGAATCCGTAGTTGATAAAGAAGGGGGTCTCACGGGTAGACTAATTTCTGGAAGAATTAAAGGCGTACTCAGCCCAGATAAGTAATTCTGCCCAGTCATCCTGAGAATTAGAGACAAAGCACCTTAAGTATTTCTCGAGGGATTGATTAACCCTCTCTGTCTGTCCGTTGGATTGGGGGTGATATCCAGAAGAAAAGGAAGATGAGATACCCAGTCTCTTGGTGAAATTCCTCCAGAATTTGGAGACGAACTGGGAGCCCCGATCAGACACGATGGATGTGGGAATCCCATGGATACAGAAAATCTCTTTGGAGAAAATATCAGCTAGGGTGGGTGAGGAGGGTAATCCATTGAGAGGGATAAAATGTGCTATCTTGGAAAACCGGTCCACTACCACAAGAATGGTGTTCATGCCATTCGACCTAGGCAACTCCACAATAAAATCCATCGATATTTGGGACCGGGGACGCTCCGGAATGGGTAAGGGTAAGAGAAGACCCTGAGGTTTCTGACGAGGAATTTTGTTACGTGCACAAACAGGTCAGAACCGTGTAAATTCAAGAATGGTTTTAACCATATTGAGCCACCAGAAAGTGCGACAGATGAGATCCAATGTCTTCTTGAATCCTGGATGCCCTGCTGAACGGACAGCATGTCCCCAGTCCAGTACCTCAGGAACGAATCTGGGCTCTACATACAAAGAGTCTTTCGGAACCTCAAGACCGGTCGTAAGATGTTTTTGTGATTTAATGATCTTCTCAAGATTCTTGAACGCCACAGCCGCAATGATCCTTTGTATAGGAAGGATGGACTCGGTGGTCTTTTCCGGTCTCTCTTCAAAAGAATATTGCCTGGAGAGGGCATCCGCCTTGACATTCTTTGTGCCGGGAATATATGAGAGAACAAAATTAAATCTGGAGAAAAATAACGACCAGCGGGCTTGGCGAGGACCTAAACGACGGGCATTCTCGATGTACAATAAGTTCTTATGGTCCGTGAGAATAGTGAATGGCTCTTTTGACCCCTCCAGAAGATGTCTCCATTCTTGAAGAGCCAACTTGACGGACAAAAGTTCCCTATTGCCCACGTCATCATTTCTTTCTGCAGGAGAAAACTTTTTGTAGAAAAACCCGCAAGGGTGAAGTTTGTCCTGGGGATAAAATCTCTGAGAGAGAACCGCACCTGCCCGACAGTCCAAAGCATCAACCTCTAGGGTGAATGGGAAATTAGTGTTCGGATGTCGAAGGATGGGAGCGGAGACAAAGGCTTGTTTCAGCGTTTTGAAAGCCGAGACTGCCTCCGGTGACCAAGATGAAGGATCTGCACCTTTTTTGGTCAGTGCAGTGATAGGAACGATGATAGAAGAAAAATTACAGATAAATTTCCGGTAATAGTTGGAAAAACCTAAAAATCGTTGAATAGATTTGAGGGAATTGAGTTGCGGCCAATCCACGACGGCTTTCAGCTTCTCTGGGTCCATAGCTAAGCCTCTGTTGGAGATAATATACCCAAGAAAGGAAGTGGTAGACTGGTGAAAAAGGCATTTCTCCATTTTAGCATATAACCGGTTCTCTCGGAGGCGTGAAAGCACAAACTTCGTGCGAATGATATGATCCTGTAAGTTTTGGGAGAAAATAAGAATGTCATCCAGGTAGACAATGACAAAACGATTGAGAACATCCCGAAAGATGTCATTAATAAAGTCCTGAAAAACCGCTGGTGCATTGCACAAACTGAAGGGCATCACTAGGTATTCGTAGTGTCCACTACGGGTGTTGAAGGCAGTTTTCCATTCATCGCCCTCTCGGATGCGGATGAGGTTGTATGCCCCACTGAAGTCTGTCGAAGAGTTCGGAGATGAGTGGGAGTGGATAACGATTTTTCACCGTAATATGGTTCAGACCCCGGTAATCAATACATGGTCTGAGAGTACCATCCATCTTCTTGACGAAGAAGAATCCGGCCCCCGCGGGAGAGTTGGAATGACGTATAAAGCCCCGCTTTAGGTTCTCACGAATATATTCGTCCATGGCTTCCGTCTCGGGCAATGAGAGAGGGTAAGATTTGGCCTTTGGCAAGGTGTATCCGGGTACCAGGTCAATCGGACAATCGTAGGAACGATGAGGAGGTAGGAGCTAAAAACGTCCAAAAATTCAGCGTAAGGGGAAGGTAACTCCCTCTGAGGATTGGATGTGTTGGCTAAAAGAAAGGACGGCCTCTCCGTAGACAATGAAGATTCTGCTGACCTTGACCTCCAGTCAATGGGATTAGGAGATACCCAATCGATGAGCGGATTGTGCTTCTGTAACCAGGGCAGACCGAGCGTAATCGGTGTACCCGGGGCATGAATCACGTCAAAGCCAAGGGTCTCTTCGTGGGAATGAGTAGAAAGAGTGATAGGTCCGGTCTCCAAGGAGATATATGCCGGAGTGAGTGGACGATTATCAATGCCGACCAAGGCAACGGGGGAGTTCTTCTTGGAAAGTGGAATCTGATTTTGTTCAGAAAATGTCTGATCCATGAAGTTCCCTCCTGCGCCGGAATCGATAAAAGCTGCTGTGGAGGTACGGAAGGTAGGACCAGAAAGGGAAACGGGAATGGTCAATCTTTTGGGGAGTTCCCTTCTGAGTAGGGGGCAAGGAGATTTAGCACCCAGGAAGCGCCCCTTCGTACTCACTGGGTTTGGTCGTTTCCCGAAGATGGTGGATTGTCATGGGTACGCTGTTGAGAAGATCCGCAATGAAGGCACGACTCTCCGGCTGAGCGAAACTGTCGCAAGGGTGCCCGAGGTTGCTGGACTCTGAGTTGCATCGGCTCTGGAGCTTCCAGCGCAGGAAGCGGAGAGAAGACGGGTCTCGGGGAAGTAGAAAACCTGGAGAAGGAAGCACGGAAAGGCGTAGCCCGGGATTGCTGACGCTGAGTGCGGCGTACCTGAAGACGCTGATCCATACGATTGGCCAGGGAGATGAGGTCCTCCAGCAGTCCTGGCCTGGGTTGAGAAGCGAGTTCATACTCCAGGTAATCTGAAAGGCCATTCCAGAAGACGGTGACTAAGGCCTCCTGACCCCAACGAGTCTCAGCTGCTATGTTCCTGAATTCCAAGGCATATTGGGCCACAGGCCGACGTCCCTGTGTAAGGTGCAGCAGGGAATCAGAAGCAGTTTCTTGTCGTGCGGGGGTATCGAAAACCTGTCGAAAGTCACGTCTGAAGACTGAGTAATCTCTGGTAATATCAGGTCGCAGTTCCCAGATCGGAGAGGCCCATGCCAGTGCGTTACCTGTGAGCAGACTGTATACATAAGCTACCTTTTTCCGACCAGTAGAATACAGTTGCGGAGCCATCTCGAACTGGATCTCACACTGGTTGAGAAAGCCGCGGCAAGCGTGGGGATCCTCTGCGTAGGGCTTCGGAGCCGGAATCTTCGGAGCTGAGGACAAAGTGGCTGTAGAATCGGACTGCACCAGCGGCGCAGGTGCAGGTGGTACCTGTAGAGATAGGTCCTGTACCTGTTGGGAATGGAGAACCATTTGATCCGTTAAGGTCTGGATTTGTTGATACATGGCCATCATCATAGAGTCCACATCAGTCTGGTCTGCGTCTTGTGGGCTCGACATAATGTTACGCCGGTACTGCCCGCAGACCAGACCCGTCCCTTCTACTGAGGTGAGGAACGTATATGGGCACGCACCCGCAGCAAAAGGAGCGTGTCCGGAGTGTGGTGATTTTGGCGTTGCCAGGCCAGGTGACGTTTAGCTAGCAATACTTGCCGGTACCGGTGTAGAAGTGCCGTTGTCGTTGCCGTAGCTAGGTCAGGGATTGGAGAATTCCGGAATGTCGTTGTTCAAGCAGGGGGTCGAGAGCCAGAGAAAGACGTCCGCCAAGCCGAGTCGTAACCTGAGTGAATAGAGAGAGAGAGAACGCCAGAGTAGTGATCCTAGTGGAAAACTATGTCGAGCAATGAATGAATGGCAGGACAGGCAATATAAAGCATGGCTGACCAATAGGAAGAGGGGGCAGGCCTGGAGGAGTGCATGGAGCTGTCCTGGATAGGCTGTCCAAAGGAGGATACAGGTGAGTAGTCTATATGCCTGATTGATCCTTGTGTGTGTGTTGGGGGAGGAGCCTCACTGCAGGAGCAGTGAATAAATTAAGAGAGTCCTGCGCGTGCTCTGTAACAGAGACAGGCGCATGCTCGTAAATGGTAGCAGCCGCATGAGAGGGACGATCCCGCAGGAGCGCGAGAACGCAGAGGACAACGGGGAACCCCCAGGGCCGCCGGAGGTAAGTGATGCCAGCGAGGTGCGCGCGTCACGGCAGCGGGGGTTAATGAAGGTGAGGAGGGACCAGGGCACGGGTGCTGCGATCCCAGAGTCCTCACAATTACATACCATTAGAAGCGGTGGCCCTCCGACTCCCGGGGTAACAGGAAGCTCACGTACCTTGAAGGCCTCTAACAGCATCCGATGCCATCCGCCATGAAGATCCGGCTCAGGTACCCCAATCTTCTTTTTTCTTTCTTTACGCACCTTCTTCTATCTTCATCTGTAACCATTTCTTTATCTTCTATCTTCTTTCTTCATCTGTCAATCCAAAAAAAAACATGATAAATCCCAACGGATGTTGTCCCGTCGTCTTCTTGGGCTCAAATGAGGCGTCACGGCCTTAAATATGGCTTGTGACGTCACATTTAGCCTCAAAATGGTTAACAGCCACCGGATTGGCTGTTAAAACCATGTTCCGAATTTATTTTTAATTTTTTTTACATGATGTCACTTAAAGGGAATGATGCCAGCCAATCAGAATGGCTGTGCTTCATTTACCTTTAACATGACGTCAGTAAATCCAAGATGGCCGCTGTGTCACAAGGTATTTCAGCCAATCAGAGTGTGGAATTGGTTCCCACGATCTGAATGGCTGAAATAGCATGTGACGCCAGCTTCGTGACGTCATCTTAAAAGTGTCGTCCAGTTTTTTAGTTCTTGCACTATTGTTTATGATTGGTTTAAAATTATTTTCGTATAGTCTGGAAATTTCTGCATCCAACATGATCCCCAGGCATATAATGTGCTTTTTCGTCACTTTTACAGGGACATTATATGGTGTATTTGTGTCTGGGGATTCTATAATATACCCTTCGTTGTCCCATCCTACTTTTCCTTTATCCCTTAACCTCCTGTACATCCCACGTATGGCCCTACCTATATGTTATCTGTTCTCCTAGTGTGGCATTGTCAGTTGTTTGACTTATTTGTGCACTGATTACATTTTCAAATTGGTTATATACCAGTGCCTTTGAATCTATTATTAGGGTGTGCTGGATTTTCTTCAGTACTTTATTGTGTTTGAGAGGGATTGGGCCCTCTCTAGTCCGTGGCACCCCGCTTTGTATGTATTTATCTACTTTGTGTGAGTGCTGTCTATTACTTTTGTCTATACGGTTCCTTAATATACATTTCTGTTTTAGATATATTTATTTTGAAGCCGGCGAACGACCCGAATATCTCTATTTGCTGTAAAACCTTTTTAATTGCTTCGTCTGGTTAGTCATGAACATTAATATATCGTCTGCGAACTTTGACAGTTTCAGTTCTGTTTTGTTTATCATGATCCCCTTAAATTCCTCCATTTGCCTCAGGTAAATTTCCAGAGGTTCTATTGCTAGATTAAAAAGCAGGGGTGACAGCGGGCAACCTTGGCGTGTCCCTCTATATAGTTGGAATGGGTCTGATACAGTAGCGACACTGTTTATTCTAATACGGTATTCACCCCGGTTAAAAAAAACGTGAGCGCCGTGCGGCAGTACCCCGCCGCGAACCGGGAAGGTTCGCGGCCGCTTTCCAGCGCCTCGAGCGCTTTCAATAGAAAGCGCCATAGCGCTTTCCTATTGAGGCGCGGGAAAGGCCGGGTAACGTGCGGGGAGCACGCACGCAACTTTCGGCAACATGCCCGTCACGTGCCCAGCCAGCTCCCGTCTTTTGTTAGACTAAGCTGTGCCGGGACAGTAGGTGTCCTGCTGCTATTATTCTAGCCTTTGGGGTATTGTACATTGCCCTACATATTACTAAAATTTCCCTTAAGGCCAAATTTGTCTAGCACGAAAAACACATGTTTCCACATTATGTTATCAAATGCTTTCTTGGCATCAGTAGTGACGAGGGCTGTGTTCCCTATTTTGTGTAGTCGTACCCATTCTATTACCGCTAAGACTTTTCTGATGTTTTTCACTGCGGATCTTCCCTTGACAAATCCCGTCTGGTCAGGGTGTATCAAGGACGGGAGAATGTTCGCTAGCCTATCTGCCATAATTTTGGTAAATATTTTGGCGTCCTGGTTGATCAGTGAGATTGGCCTGTACGATTCTGGTCATAGAGGGTCCTTCCCCTGTTTGTATATTATTATTATTATATGTGCCATTTCGCTTGTTGGCATAAACTTGGCTTCTTTGAGTGCCTTGTGATATAACTGTTGTAGTGGTTCTATCAAATCCTCTTTCAGGATTTTATAGTATTCTCCTGACATCCCATCCGGGCCTGGGGCCTTGCAATTTTTAAGATTTTGAATTGTGTCTTTTATTTCTTTTTGGGTGATTGGGGAGTTTAAGCTGTCGATATCCTCTTGGCTTATTTTAGGTATTTTAGGGGCTTATGCAGAGAGCATAGATAAGGAAATAGCGCCATCTTCTGGCGAAAAAACTAGCCAGAAATCCTTAAACTCGGGAGAAAATGGCGCGATTTTTAAAAGTGGGCAGAAAATTTTTCAGAGATGTAAAAGTCGGCAAACTCGTGCCGAGACCCTGGAACTCGCTATTTTAGCGTGAAATGCCAGAAGGCCCGAAGCGCTGGAACGCGCCATTCTGCCCTTTACTATGGCGTGTTCCAGGTAGCCAGGAAAACTTGGCTATTTTACTACCATCTGCTAAAAGAAGGTAACGGCGCTTTCTGCATACGGCCATAATTTATCCCAAATTTGTGGATATTTCATTGCCGTTTTCCCTGTTAATCTCGATCCTCTCTGCATAAGCCCCTTAATGTTTTTAGAGAAAGTTTCCCTTGCTTCTAGATTATCTCTCCATCTCTATATAGTTTACTGTAGTATTCTTTGAACACCTCATTTATTTTTTTTGCTTCTGTGGTTATCTCTGTCTTATCATAGATTTTAGTGATAGGTTTAGTTGACCTATAATTCCGCATAAGGTTTCCCAGGACCCTACCCGTCTTATTTCCATGTCTAAAAAATTTGGCTTCTTTTATTGATTTTTTCCCTAGTTCTTTTTTCTCTAGCCACACCTTACATATTGATTTTTTTCTGGTTATAGATTTCTTTATTTTGGGATGTTGGATCTGTTTTGAACGCTCTGAATGCCTTGCTAAGTTACATAGTTACATAGTTACATAGTAGATGAGGTTGAAAAAAGACGTACGTCCATCAAGTTCAACCTATGCTAAATTTAGACAACAGATACTTTATCCTATATCTATACTTACTTATTGATCCAAGTAAGGCAAACAAAAAACCCCATTAAGGGGAAAAATTAATTCCTTCCTGACTCCTAGAATTGGCAATCGGATGAATCCCTGGATCAACATCCTTCCCATGTATACTTATTTAGTATATCCCTGTATACCTTTCCCATCTAAAAAGATGTCCAACCTTTTTTTGAAATGAATTCCACATTTTTACTGCCCTTACTGTAAAGAACCATTTCCTTTGTTGCTGTGAAATTTCCTTTCCTCCAACCTTAAGGGATGGGCCAGAGTCCTTTGTACTGCCCGAGGGATGAATAGTTCTTTTGAAAGCTCCTTGTATTGTCCCTGAATATATTTGTATATAGTTATCATATCCCCTCTTAGACGCCTCTTTTCTAATGTAAATAAATCTAATTTAGCTAGCCTCTCCTCATAAGTTAGAATGTCCATCCCCTTTATTAATTTGGTGGCTCTTCTCTGCACTCTCTCTAGTTCCATAATGTATTTTCTTAGGATTGGTGCCCAAAATTGTACTCCATATTCAAGGTGTGGTCTTACTAATGCTTTGTAAAGGGGCATAATTATGTTTACTTCCCTTCCATCCATTGCCCGTTTGATGCAAGATAAGATCTTTTTTGCCTTTGCAGCTACTGCATGACACTGGGAACTATTGCTAAGCCTGCTGTCTACAAGCACTCCTAAATCCTTCTCCATCAAGGATTCCCCCAATATATCTCCATTTAATTTGTAAGTCGCCTTTTTATTCTTGCATCCCAAATGCATAACCTTACATTTATCTGTATTTATCTGTATTAAACCTCATCTGCCATTTACCTGCCCACGTTTCCAGTCTCTCCAAGTCCTTCTGAAGAGAAATTACACCCTGCTCTGATTCTATTACCTTACACAATTTAGAATCATCAGCAAAGATGGAGACTTTGCTCTCGATCCGAACCTCCAGGTCATTAATAAACAAGTTAAAAAGCAGGGGTCCCAGTGCTGATCCCTGAGGTACCCCACTCACGACTTTAGCCTAACCTGAAAAAATTCCATTTATGACAACCCTCTGTTGTCTGTCCTTTAACCAGTTTTCAATCTAGGTGCATATATTATTACTGAGTCCAATTTTCTTTATTTTGTACACCAACCTCTTGTGTGAAACCGTATCAGAAGCCTTTGCAACATCTAAGTAGACCACATCAACAGCATTACCCTGGTCTAGATTCCTACTTACCTCCTCAAGAAACAAATAAGGTTAGTTTGGCAAGATCTATCCTTCATAAATCCATGCTGACTATTACTAATAATTTTGTTTTCCATTAGGTATTCCTGAATATTATCCCGTATTAAACCTTCAAGTAGTTTCCCTACTATTGAAGTCAGGCTTACAGGTCTGTAATTCCCCGGGTGTGATCTAGCTCCCTTTTTAAATATAGGCACTACATCTGCTTTACGCCAATCTTGTGGTACTGAGCCTGTGGAAATGGAGTCCTTGAATATTAAATATAATGGTTTTGCTATTACTGAGCTTAACTCCTTGAGAACTCTTGGATGTATGCCATCGGGGCCAGGTGCCTTATTTACTTTAATTTTTTCAAGTCGCTTATGAACTTCTTCCTCAGTTAACCAATTGGTCATTAATATGGAGGTTGTGGCTTCCTCCTGTGGCGCTACTATTGAACTTGATTCTTCCCTGGTAAACACAGAGGCAAATAATTTGTTTAATTCCTCTGCTTTTTCCTTATCTCCAATAATCTGCCTACCCATCTCACACTGAAAGGGTCCTATATTTTCTTTTCTCATTTTTTTGTTATTAAGGTACTTAAAGAACTTTTTAGGGTTGACCTTACTTTCTATTGCAATCCTTTTTTCATTATCCATTTTTGCTAATTTAATTGCCCATTTGCAATTTTTGTTACATTCTTTATAATTCTGATATGATGTCTCTGTCCCTTCTGACTTAAAGAATCTAAACGCCTTCCTCTTCTTGTCCATTTCCTCCCCTACCTGTTTATTTAGCCACATTGGTTTTGACTTATTTCTTTTATACTTATTACCCAAGGGTATACACTGATAAGTGTGCTTTTCTAACAATGTTTTAAAGACTGCCCATCTATCTTCTACATTTTTCCCTGCAAAAACATCATCCCAGTGTATTACTACTAGATTAGACTTCAGTTTATTAAAATCTGCCTTTCTAAATTTTAAAGTCCTTGTTGAACCCAAGTAATCTGTTTTTTGATAATTTATTTCAAATGAGATCATGTTATGATCACTGTTACCCAAATGTTCCAGGACTTGAATATTTGTTATTACTTCTACATTGTTTGATATGACCAAATCCAGAACTGCCCCTCTCCTGGTTGGTTCCTCAATAATTTGGATCATATAATTATCTTTAAGCACCCCCAAAAACCTGTTTCCTTTTGTTGTAACGCTAATCTCATTGCCCCAGTCTATGTCTGGATAATTAAAATCCCCCATTATGCAAACATGACCCAGTTTTGATGCCTTCTCCATTTGCAAAAGTATTTTAGCTTCTTCGATCTCACAGATATTTGGTGGTTTATTGCATATTCCCACGAACATTTTCTTTATACTTTTACCTCCACTGCTAATTTCTATCCACAAGGTCTCTACATTTTCATCATTCCCTTCATAGATATCATCCTTATAATAGGTTTTAGATCTGGTTTAACATATAGACATACTCCACCTCCCCTTCTATTTGTTCGATCCTTCCGAAAAAGAGAATAACCCTCTAAATTAACTGTCCAGTCATGAGTTTCATCTCACCATGTTTCAGTGACGCCTATAATATCATACTGCTCCCTTGCAGCTATTAATTCAAGCTCCCCCATTTTATCTGTCAGGCTTCTTGCATTAGCAAGCATGCATTTAAGTTTTTTTTCAGCCTGTACTATTATCTTATCTGCTCCTTCCTTTCTGCTCCCACTTGGTTTAGTCTTTAGAAGTTTTCTAGTATTATCTCCATTTACTATGGGTATCTCACTGCTAGTCAAACTTGCACTTGCCCCCATTCTACCTCCATATCACCTTGAAACCTCATCTATTCCATTTAGTTCATTATCTGTTTCATTTCCCTCCCCCCTCCATCCTAGTTTAAAATCTCCTCCAACCTTTTTAGCATTCTCCCCCCTAGCACAGAAGATCCCTCTTCATTGAGGTGCAATCCGTCCCTAGAATATAGATGGCACCTCTCAGAAAAGGAGTCCCAGTGCTCTAAAAACCCAAACCCCTCCTTCCTACACCACTTTCTTAGCCATGCATTAACCTCATTGATCTCTGACTGTCTCCCTGCGGTAGCGCATGGCACTGGTAGTATTTCAGAAAATACTACCTTGGAGGTCTTTGCCTTAAGATCCCTGTAATCATTTTTTAGGACCCTCCATCTTTCTCTAACTTTGTCATTGGTGCCAACGTGTACCAAGACCGCCGGGTCAATCCCAGCCCCCCCCAACAATCTGTCTACCCGATCCGTAATGTGCCGAACCCGAGCACCCAGGAGACAACAAACTGTTCGGTTCATGCGGTCCCGGCAACAGATTGCCCTATCTACCTTCCTAATAATGGAGTCCCCTACACCACAATCTTTCTTTGCATCTGAGCATCCTGAGTCCCCACTGTGCTGGAGGAACTATTCCCCTGGCTGCTAGAGGAATTAGTCTCCCAAAGCCTTGCCATTTCTGCCCCAGCATTCCCAGTATCTTCACTCAACATGGCAAATCTATTGGGATGTGTCAGCTCAGAAACGACCTGCCTCTCCCTATTGCCCCTGCTTCCCCTTCTAACTGTAACCCAGCTACCTACCTGCTCCTCACTAACAGCAACTAGGCTACCTACCTGCTCCTCACTAACAGCGCCACCATCTGCACCACTAGTCAAAGCAAGGGCCTGCTCAGTGAGCTCTAATTCCCTTTCAAGATTGCCAATGTCCCTCAATATTGCAAGTTGCCTCTTCAGATCAGCAATCTCTGATTCTAAAGAGACCACCTGCTCACACTTTTCACAGCGGTATGCTCCTTGGAACATCTGCTCCAAGTGTACATACATGTGGCAAGATGTGCATTGAGTGGCATTTTCAATCCTGCTCATTCTAGCAACTATGAAGTTTAGAAGTACTAACAGTAAACTGTACTTCAATAAACTATACCTTGTTTAACTGCTTCCTTGTTCAAACTGCTTCTGGTTCTAACTGCACAACCAGCCAGCACTTCAATCAACCACACAGATCAGTCAGTACACGCAAGCTCAGGATTCGTTAGAAGCCTCTGTTTAATTAGGGACACCCACCAGGTGTGTTAGGTTATCAATTAACTAAGTCCACCCACTGCAGGTGTGTTAGGCCAGCCAATTAACCAACCACACCCACTCTGCCTGAGGCAGGAGAAAGGGGAAAAAAAGTTACAGGCTTCAAATTACAGCACACTTTAAAAATAGATTAACCCACTGCACACTCCCCAAAAACAGCCACCCCTGCCAGTATACCCAGTACTTCCCCTTCCTTCTGGTTCTAACTGCACACTCTTTAAACAGCCAGCACTTCAATCAACCACACAGATCAATCAGTACACGCAAGCAAGTTCTTTACTTGCTTTACAAAACTCCTGTGTTGCGTGTTTCGTTCTTCTGGAGACATATACCATGATGTCGCCCCTAATTACTGCTTTTGATGCTTCCCAGAAAAGTATGCAGTTTGTCTTATATTCCTGATTTGTGTTTTCAAATCTTTCCCAGGCTTCTTTTAGATAGTTTACAAAGTCTTCGATATTACTCATATAATTTGGGAATCTCCAGGTATTCGGGCTTGCTCTGCCCAATCCCATGTCCAGATCTAGGTGTACCATCGCATGGTCAGAAATAATTATCTCTCCCATATCTATGTGTGCTATTTTGTTAAGTAGGTTCGGTGTTAGGAGTATTGCATCAATTCTTGAAAATGAATTATGTACATTGGAGTAGAAGGAGAAGTCCCTCTCCAATGGATTGAGCGTTCTCCATCCATCCACTACCCCTAGTGCTGTTTTAATCATTTTCATGTTTTTGGTTTGGATACTATCCTTGGGGGAGTGCTATAGTTGTGGCTTGACCTGTCCAGGAACGTGTCTCGGACTGCGTTCCAGTCTCCTCCCAGGACAATATTTCTGTGCTTATATTTCAGTGTCATGTTTATAATTTCTTGAAAAAAATCAGCCTTATGATCATTTGGTCCGTATGCATTTCTTAAGAGGTAGTCTATTCCCCCACTTCTAACCTCTGCCACTATAAATCTACCCTCGCTGTCTTTCTCTGTGTTGATTATTTCTAGGGGGAGGAATTTATTTATAAGTATAGCTACCCCTGCTTTCTTTCCGATGTCCGGGGAAAAGATACTGTGTCCTACCCAATCCCTTTGGAGTTTATTGCTTCCTTTTGAATTTAGGTGCGTTTCCTGTAGGAATGCTATATCTGCTTTTTGTTTTTTTAGGTAATTTAGTACTTTTTTGCGTTTTATGGGATTGTTAAGCCCCTTGACATTCCATGTTATTATTCATGTGTGCATTGTATATATGTGTGTGTTCAGTGTCCTCTATGTAAGTAATCTTTAACGCTTTCCTGTTTCCTGTTGAGTATTTTGTTCTGGGGGGTTTTACTCTTTTCTGCTTGCTTCCAACACTATTTTTTTTTTAACCCGGCTTGTCAACGTGATCTCTGCCGTAATTTGTTATATTATAATTTCTAGCTTTTTAAACTTTTAACTATCCTTTCTTTTCTGGACTTCTTTTTTTTCCAGAGGTGTGTTTTCTAACTTCCTGTATATTTCCTTGTATGTGCACTTTAGTCTCCGCGTCCCTACTAGGGGATGTATTATTTTTTCTATTTTATTTTGCCCTTAGCAGATTTCTCTATTTCTTTTATATTTCTTTTATATGTGTAGCCCCTGTAAGAAATAGTGGACTACATATCTTTCTCCTACTGGAGTAAGTCCTGTTAAGGGCAGGCTCCAGTAGTAATCATGGGTTTTTCCCCCTTCAAGCCCTGCCTTGAGTGATAGAGGTAGGCTCCTGACTCTGTAGCAGGCCTGAGACAGAGAGAAGGTCCTGCTGACATCATGAGGGGCAGGGTTGTACTCTATTTAGTGGGCTTCTCCTGTGTGTGTGGGAGGAGTGTGTGTGAGCAGTTCTGCCTGGCAGTTGTGAAAGTTGTAAAGGAGAGTAAAGAGTGCCAGAGCTGAGAGGCTAGTGCTGAGCAGAAAGAGCATGGTCTTGAAGCTTTGGAAGGAGACAGGAGAGGAGACACTCAGCCAGACTGAGTAGAGAGGACAGCACTATAGTGCGTGGACCAATGCCCCTCAACCTGCAGAAGAGGTGAGGGGGGGAGATTTAGCCTCACCCCGAGGGCCCAGCCTGGAGTGGAAGCAGGGGTATTGGAGCCCCAACCTGGCCATCCTGCAGGGGTACATTATTGGAGGAAAAGAAGAGGAGGTCAGGATCCTGTGTACTGCTCCTGACTACTACTACTAATGAACTGCTGCTGTGTGCGATATAAGAGACAATAAAAACATTGCTGTTTTACATAAGACTGTGTGAGATTGGAATCTCTCGCCCTGGGACCAGGGCTTTCTCTGGGAAGATTCCAACCTACCCCCTAGGTTTCGCCAGAGAATGGAGGCGCTGCACCACAACCACTAAAGATGAAGGCCATTACCCCAGAAGCCTGGCCCTGTTGTCCCCAATACCACCGTGGGAGACTCAGGCTCTCCTCTTCCAAGCAGGTACGCACCACCAAGACACACGTAGCCAGCCCTCACTATACCCTAGAGGTACAATCTGTGTCCAGGGGGAGGGGGAATGGGCAACATACAGAATGCCTTAATTTTTTTGTTTTTTTTGCTGTTGTTGTGTCCCTTGCCCTGCAGATGTTTTGTCTTTATTTGTTACTAAGATTGGTCTTATGTTGGATTGTCTGTGTGTCCCTCTTGCCTGCCCCATTATGTTTCTTGCTTGTGTTATGATCGCTATGGAGTGTGGGTTTATCCTCCTTCCCTCTATTGTCTGCGTCCCATTGTTTTGTTTGTTTGTGTGGTTGTGTATCTCTGTACCTTTCATCAGTGTCATGTTCTCTCGTCTCTGTCCCCCTTGGGGATCGGTCTTTTTCTTGCTGTTATGTTTTCGGTTTCTGTCTGGTGTCTGTCCTTGTCTCCTCTTGTTCTGTCTATATTGCTTCCCCCCAGTTGCGATACCAGGAACTTAGTGCTGGTCGATAGGAAAACACATTCAGGTTATTGCATGACATTGACATTGTTATGGTTATAAGAAAAAGAGAACATAGTATAATACTGTAACACACTCAAAACAACACACAAACAATGACTAACAATGTTGCTGAACCACACAGATGACTGATAAAAAACATTTAATGTATCATAAAACCATATAAGACAAATATGACAAGATTAAAGGTCCCAACGATATCCTGTAACTGGCCGAAATGCCCGCTTACCGGAGCCTAGATGGTATTAGGCAGTGGATATTCAGAGAGTATCCCCTCTCATAACTGCTGGCACAGCTCCTGCACGTCTCTCTGGCATCTGCCACGTGTAGTGTAAGCCGTCAGTGGAATGAGCATCCGCCCACGCTGTCGCAGGAGCAGGGAAAGCGGTCTGAATACTCTGTCTCTGTCCTCCGTGGTTTGGACATGCGCAGAAGCGCCCGACACCAGAAGGATTGAGCCGCCGATTCACCAGCTCCTCGCGGTCGCGTGTAGGTCTATGGCGGCAAATTCAAGAGATGCTTCAGTGGAGCAGCCGTACGGCACGGTTTGTGGGGATCAGGACAGTCTCAGTGATACCAGGGACCACCCAATGCGTTTCAGAAGCCTCTGCCTCCTTCCTCAGGGGTAAATTTGAATGAATAAAGTCCCTGTGTGTCCGTGTATTTTTGGGAAAAAATTTAAAGGTACATGGTACCATTATAAAGTCCCGGACATGCGCAGTAAAGCTTTTCATATACTGCGTCATGTATCAGCAACATAACAACAAAACAGAATAAAACATGGTGGTTAGCATATAATAGATTAATCTATCAAACATATAATATCCATATAATTGTGAACTGAAAGGTATCTACCATATATTAAAAAAAAGGCAATAACAAAAACAAAAAGAACCAAGTGATTGGTATAGCAATCTATTCTATTGATGTCAGGGATAGACAGCATGCAATATATATTAATAATAGAGTGACTAGTAACAGTAACCCAACCGGAACCTAATGTGATAATAATATCTAATGATATAGTTGGTATATTCTATCTATTAAGTATGCAATTGGGAAAAAGAACAACAGAAAAAAAAAAAGAAGAAAAAACCAAGTGATGAATATAACAATCTAATTAATTGATGTCAGGGATAGACATCCTGCAATCTATAATGATAGAGTGACTAGTAACAGTGACCCAACTGGTACCTAATGTAAATAAATAATAATATCTGGTGATAGCGTAAAAATAAGTGGTTAGTATATTCTATCTATTTAATCAAATGACAAGTGTCAGACTACAAGTAAGACTGTGCACTACAGTGAATAATATAAATAATAACAAAGTGCATTTATGTACTACTTATTAGTATAATGTGTGAAATATAAGATTCTAGCTTCAGCCTCCTCCACCATTGATGTGTGTGCTGTCAGCTCATTTTTCAGCTCATCAATGGATGTTTTTATTTTGTCAATTTTTTTGTCTATTTGTGGGACAATTTCTTTTGCTACAGCCTTAGCAATGCTCTCATGCTCTGACCTTGTTTGTGCCTGGCTGTCTGCTTCTCCGGTCAGGCTTGATTCCCCTGCATGATCCTCGTGGCTGTCGGTCTTTTTAGGTGTCTCTCTCCTTCTCTCTGCCTTGTCCTGGCGCTGCTGTTGCTGTTTTGGGGCCATCTGTGCAGTTTTGGAGAGATATTTCTCCATGCAGGTATCTCCGCTTGTTGAGGCTCTTGTCTCTTTAAATTTTGGGTGATTTTTGTCGGCTATCGGCTCTCCCCATCGGACCAGTGGAGCTCCTCTCAGTGCGTCTTCACAGCCCTGGCACCATACCGGAAGTTCCAACCTTTTTTTTAACAAATCTATTGTATCTGCCACAATCTCCATGGGTAATGAATTCCACATTTTACTGCACCGACACACTTTATTCGAGCAAATACCCAGTATGTACCTGGCAGATACCTGGAATGCGCCGCTCCTCACCTCTGACAAGCCCCGTTGCGTTTGCCTTCCCAGCCTGGGTTCATGCCTGGCTGACGGGCGGCTGATCTGTTAAATGATAATGATTAGGATTTAATAGGCTGCAATGCTTCGCGTGTCTACCAGATGGCATAAATTCATGAATTGTAATGCAGTATATATATATATATACTGTGCAGTATTGCAGCCAGGGGGAATAAAATGCTTCAATCCCTGCCTGGAAAATACCTCAATGCACTCGGGCAGAAAACAGTCACAAACCTCAATACACCCGGGTATACCCGAATTCGTGGGACTAGCCGAGCTCGAATAAAGTGTGTCGCCAGTGTAACTGCCACTGTAAAGAACCCTTTCCTTTGTTGCTGGTGAAATCTCATTTCTTCCAACCTTAAGGATGCCCCTGAGTCCTTTGTACTGCCCTTGGGCTAAATAGTTCTTTTGAAAACTCCCTGTACTGACCCCGAATATATTTGTATATAGTTATCATATCCCCTCTTAGACACCTCTTTTCTAATGTAAATAAATCTAATTTAGCTAGCCTCTCCTCGTAAGTTAGATTGTCCATCCCCTTTATTCATTTGGTGGCTCTTCTCTGCACTCTCTAGTCTTTCAGAGGAGCAGTGCCCAAAATTGTACTCCATATTCAAGGTGTGGTCTTACTAATGCTATGTAAAGGGGCATAATTATGTTTTCTACCCTTCCAATCAATTGCCCATGTAGCCAGGTCACCTGATGGCTACTATTCTGCCCTTGGGCTGGCAGTAAATCCTGGCACAATAAGGTTGCCAGTAGTTGGTATGGGGTTTTCCCCTTTCTTTTGGTACTGCACTTGAATGACAGCAGGGGGTGGTACATCCTGTTGTAGCTGGGACAACGGGTTGCCCGCCTCCTGGCTGTAATTAAGAGGAGGACCATCCTAAAGTTAGTAGTGTCCTTCCCCTCTGAGGAAGGCAGGTCACTGTCACGGGAGACCAGGTACTTACACATTTAAAAGCGGGATCATATCACTGAGCGTGGGAATTTCATCTGTAACCACATACGCACTTTGCCAGGTTTGTGAATTTCATCTGTAACCACATACGCACTTTGCCAGGTTTGTGAAAGCTGGCATCTATGGCTTCAGAACAGTGAGAGAGCATGTGCACAAAACGCCATCTTGCTCATTCACTATTCAAAGCTGCCTGTAGGCTTGGGCCGCTCTGTCTGGGGAGGTGATAGTTTGCCAGGATGGCCTGCCTTTCATGACAGGATACTGGCACTTCATACAACCATCTTATTTAACGGCTTTCACATCCTTAGTATCTGGTGTCACTTTGATCTGGGGACCTAGTCGTACACTGGATGGCTCCACACTCGAATTTAATGTAGAAAATGTAAACATATTTGAAAACACTGCTGCTTAATAAAATATACTTTCATATATTCTGCTGCTAAAATGTGTTACAGTTTTTTGGTGTATGAAACAGAGTGTAACCTAAACTGTTCCCCTTACACTCGCCTTTATGTCTTACACACAGCAAACTGGATCTTTAAACATTTTTACTTTACTTTTAAAACTCTCACAGGCTTATCTTAATTAAACCCTCTCAGTTTTATAAATGACTGTAGCATCCCTGTACCCTATACCAGAGTTAGGGTGACCATACTAACATGCTTGATACAGTTTATTAAAAATATCCAAGTCCTTTTGGTGTGAGGAATGGAGGGGAAAATAAAAACCAAAGTTAAGGTGACCTGGGCACAAACTGGGCAGCCCCTCCTGTCATACTACGGACCCCTTGACAGTTTCAGTGACCCTTTTCCTCCATGTGCCTTCTTTTACCTTTTCTGGTCCGTGCTGAAGCAGGACCTCCTAGTGGTGAGTCGCAAGAATGCGTTTCATGGTATAGTTTTGACCGGAGCACTGCGCTTCAATGTAGCCGGGAATCTAACCTGAATCCTGGGTACATTTTTGGGGTCTCCAGTAACTTTGGAACCCCGCTAAATAGACACAATCTGAAATAAGTTTCTCTATCAAACCTACCCTGAAACTCAATATATCATAACAGAACAAAGTTCCATTAAAATTGTGCTACAAAAAAAATGGGTAACCAGTTGCAGAAACAATAGATGTTGATACACTTGCCTGTATAGAAAAAATAATGAATGTGAAATAGAGTAACTTAAACACTGATGACTTCAGATGTAAGGCCCACATTTAAGGAGGTGTAGATAAATGTCCTGGTCGATAGTACAGATGGGAGGTGATATGTCCGCCCCTCTGGTTCTCTTCCTATTTGGACTGCCTCCCTAGAGCATGAATGTCCCTGTGGTGTCAATAACAATGACTTCCCATAATGTATCAATGATGAATAGGGAGTAAAGTACTCACATTTAGTCACTTGTCTTCCTCTGTTGACGTGCATCACGTGGCATGGATAAGCAGGTGATCTGGTGAAGGAGGGAGAAACGGAGCACAGCCGTGCAAAAAATGGTTATCCGGGGCTACAGTGTGGTGCTAATAAAGGAATCTTTAATGGACAATTGACAACTTGCGTGTACTGATTGATCTGTGTGGTTGATTGAAGTGCTTGTTGGTTAAAGTGTGTGCAGTTAGAACCAGAAGCAGTTTGAACAAGGTATAGTTTATTGAAGTACAGTTTAGTGTGAGTACTTCTAAACTTCATAGTTGCTAGAATGAGCAGGATTGAAAATGCCACTCAATGCACATCTTGTAACATGTACATGTGCACTTGGAGCAGCTGTTCCAAAGAGCATACCACTGTGAGAAGTGTGAGCAGGTAGTCTCTTTAGAATCAGAGATTGCTGATCTGAAGAGGCAACTTGCAATATTGAGCGACATTGGCAATCTTGAAAGGGAATTAGAGCTCACTGAGCAGGCCCTTGCTTCGACTAGTGGTGCAGATGGTGGCGCTTTTAGTGAGGAGCAGGTAGGTAGCTTAGTTGCTGTTAGTGAGGAGCAGGTAGGTAGCTGGGTGACAGTTAGAAGGGGAAGCAGGGGCAATAGGGGAGGCAGGTTGTTTCTAAGCTGACACATCCCAATAGATTTGCCATGTTGAGTGAAGATATTGGGAATGTTGGGGCAGAAATGGCAAGGCTGGGGGAGACAAATTCCTCTAGCAGCCAGGGGAATAGTTCCTCCAGCACAGTGAGGACTCAGGATGCTCAGATGCAAAGAAAGATTGTGGTGGTAGGGGACTCCATTATTAGGAAGGTATATAGGGCAATCTGTTGCCGGGACAGCATGAACCGAACAGTTTGTTGTCTCCCGGGTGCTCGGGTTCGGCACATTGCAGATCGGGTAGACAGATTGTTGGGGGGGCTGGGATTGACCCAGCGGTCCTGGTACACGTTGGCACCAATGACAAAGTTAGAGAAAGATGGAGGGTCCTAAAAAATGATTACAGGGATCTAGGCCAAAAGCTTAAGGCAAGGACCTCCAAGGTAGTATTTTCTGAAATATTACCAGTGCCATGCGCTACCGCAGGGAGACAGTCAGAGATCAATGAGGTTAATGCATGGCTAAGAAAGTGGTGTAGGAAGGAGGGGTTTCGGTTTTTAGAACACTGGGACTCCGTTTCTGAGAGGTGCCATCTATATTCTAGGGACGGATTGCACCTCAATGAAGAGGGATATTCTGTGCTAGTGGGGAGAATGCTAAAAAGGTTGGAGGAGATTTTAAACTAGGATGGAGGGGGGAGGGGAATGAAACAGATAATGAACTAAATGGAATAGATGAGGATACAAGGTGGTATGGAGGTAGAATGGGGGTAAATGCAAGTTTGACAAGCAGTGAGATACCCATAGTAAATAGAGATAATACTAGAAAACTTCTAAAGACTAAACCAAGAGGGAGCAGAAAGGAAGGAGCAGATAAGATAATAGTACAGGCTGAAAAAAAACTTAAATGCATGCTTGCTAATGCAAGAAGCTGACAGATAAAATGGGGGAGCTTGAATTAATAGCTGCAAGGGAGCAGTATGATATCATATGCATTACTGAAACATGGTGGGATGAAACTCATGACTGGACAGTTAATTTAAAGGGGTATTCTCTTTTTCGGAAGGATCGAACAAATAGAAGAGAAGGTGGAGTATGTCTATATGTTAAACCAGATCTAAAACCTATTATAAGGGATTATGTCTATGAAGGGAATGATGAAAATGTAGAGATCTTGTGGATAGAAATTAGCAGTGGAGGTAAAAGTATAAAGAAAATGTTTGTGGGAATATGCTATAAACCACCAAATATCTGTGAGATTGAGGAAGCTAAAATACTTTTGCAAATGGAGAAGGCATCAAAACTGGGTCATGTTTGCATAATGGGGGATTTTAATTATCCAGACATAGACTGTGGCAATGAGATTAGTGTTACAACAAAAGGAAACAGGGTTTTTGGTGCTTAAAGATAATTATATGACCCAAATTATTGAGGAACCAACCAGGAGAGGGGCAGTTCTGGATTTGGTCATATCAAACAATGTAGAAGTAATAACAAATATTCAATTCCTGGAACATTTCGGTAACAGTGATCATAACATGGTCTCATTTTAAATAAATTATCAAAAAACAGATTACTTGGGTTCAACAAGGACTTTAAAATTTAGAAAGGCAGATTTTAATAAACTGAGGTCTAATCTAGTAGTAATACACTGGGATGATGTTTTTGCAGGGAAAAATGTAGAAGATAAATGGGCAGTCTTTAAAACATTGTTAGAAAAGCACACTTATCAGTGTATAACCTTGGGTAATAAATATAAAAGAAATAAGTCAAACCAATGTGGCTAAATAAACAGGTAGAGGAGGAAATGGACAAGAAGAGGAAGGCGTTTAGATTCTTTAAGTC
The DNA here is from genome assembly GCF_040206685.1 of Ascaphus truei. Taxonomy (NCBI): domain Eukaryota; kingdom Metazoa; phylum Chordata; class Amphibia; order Anura; family Ascaphidae; genus Ascaphus; species Ascaphus truei. The sequence continues at coordinate 135,013,774 of NC_134488.1, forward strand.
AGAAGGGACAGAGGCATTGTATCAGAATTATAAGGAATGTAACAAAAATTGCACAAGGGCAATTAAATTAGCAAAAATGGATAATGAAAAAAGGATTGCAATAGAAAGTAAGGTCAATCCTAAAAAGTTCTTTAAGTACCTTAATAACAAAAAAATTAGAAAATGTAGGACCCTTTCAGTGTGAGATGGGTAGGCAGATTATTGGAGATAAGGAAAAAGCAGAATTATTAAACAAATTCTTTGCCTCTGTGTTTACCAGGGAAGAATCAAGTTCATAAGTAGCGCCACAGGAGGAAGCCACAACCTCCATATTAATGACCAATTGGTTAACTGAGGAAAAAGTTCATAAGCGACTTGAAAAAAGTAAAGAAAATAAGGCACCTGGCCCCCATGGCATACATCCAAGAGTTCTCAAGGAGTTAAGCTCAGTAATAGCAAAACCATTATATTTAATATTCAAGGACTCCATTTCCACAGGCTCAGTACCACAAGACTGGCGTAAAGCAGAATGTGGTGCCTATAATTAAAAAGGGAGCTAGAGCACAACCAGGAAATTACAGACCCGTAAGCCTGACTTCAATAGTAGGGAAACTACTTGAAGGTAATACGGGATAATATTCAGGAATACCTAATGGAAACAAAATTATTAGTAATAGTCAGCATGGATTTATGAAGGATAGATCTTGCGAAGCTAACCTTATTTGTTTCTTTGAGGCGATAAGTAGGAATTTAGACCAGGGAATTGCAGTTGGTGTAGTCTACTTAGATTTTGCAAAGGCTTTTGATACGGTTTCACACAAGAGGTTGGTGTACAAAATAAAGAAAATTAGACTCAATAATAATATATGCACCTGGATTGAAAACTGGTTAAAGGACAGACAACAGAGGGTTGTCATAAATGGAACTTTTTCATGTTGGGCTAAAGTCGTGAGTGGAGTACCTCAAGGAAAGGTACTGGGACCCCTGCTTTTTAACTTGTTTATTAATGACCTTGAGGTTGGGATCGAGAGCAAAGTCTCCATCTTTGCTGATGATATTAAATTGTGTAAGGTAATAGAATCAGAGCAGGATGTAATTTCTCTTCAGAAGGACTTGGAGAGACTGGAAACGTGGGCAGGCAAATGGCAAATGAGGTTTAATACAGATAAATGTAAGGTTATGCATTTGGGATGCAAGAATAAAAAGGCCACTTACAAATTAAATTTAGATATATTGGGGGAATCCTTGATGGAGAAGGATTTAGGAGTGCTTGTAGACTGCAGGCTTAGCAATAGTGCCCCATGTCATGCAGTAGTAGCTGCAAAGGCAAACAAGATCTTATCTTGCATCAAACGGGCAATGGATGGAAGGGAAGTAAACATAATTATGCCCCTTTACAAAGCATTAGTAAGACCTCACCTTGAATATGGAGTACAATTTTGGGCACCAATCCTAAGAAAAGACATTATGGAACTAGAGAGAGTGCAGAGAAGAGCCACCAAATTAATAAAGAGGATGGACATTCTAACTTATGAGGAGAGGCTAGCTAAATTAGATTTATTCACATTAGAAAAGAAGCGTCTAAGAGGGGATATGATAACTATATACAAATATATTCAGGGACAATACAAAGAGCTTTCAAAAGAACTATTCATCCAGTACAAAGGACTCGGGCCATCCCTTAAGGTTGAGGAAAGGAAATTTCACTAGCAACAAAGGAAAGGGTTCTTTACAGTAAGGGCAGTTAAAATGTGGAATTCATCACCCATGGAGACTGTGATGGCAGATACAATAGATTTGTTCAAAAAAAGGTTGGACATCTTTTTAGATGGGAAAGGTATACAGGGATATACCAAATAAGTATACATGGGTAGGATGTTGATCCAGGGATTCATCCGATTGCCAATTCTTGGAGTCAGGAAGGAATTATTTTTTCCCCTTAATGGGGTTTTTTGTTTGCCTTCCTCTGGATCAATAAGTAAGTATAGATATAGAATAAAGTATCTGTTGTCTAAATTTAGCATAGGTTGAACTTGATGGGCGTACGTCTTTTTTCCACCTCATCTACTATGTAACTATGTAACTATGTAACAACATGGTACAGATAGAAAAAAAACCCTACTCTTACGCGTTTCACGCTATACACAGCGCTTCGTCAGAGAGTACTACTACCTTGTGACTTTACTGGGGGGAGAGGTAATAAGTTCTACCGTGGAAGATCACCTTCATTTTCTGGAGCCTATGACAGATGGAGGCAGTGCATTGCTAAAGTGATATGTGGGGTATGAACCCCAGAATGGAAAATAGCTGAAGCGCTCAAATGCAGGTATATCTCAAAATGATAATAAGCCAGACCACTGTACCAGGGTACTAACAATTGATATAGTACCTATTGTGTCATATAATGGGTACTATCCTCCTGAAGACAGGTGGTGTGTGGTGCAACCCACTCACCATCAGTCTCATTGGCAGGTTCCCCTGAAAAATATACAAGTACTCACATCCTGGTAGGGCAGGCAGGCAGGCTGTGCAGCTACTCAATGCAATAAACACAGCGCACAACGCTCATAGTGCATTAAAGATATATTAAACCAACAAAATAATAAGGTAATTATTGTGCGTACATCAATATAATTCAATCAAGCATTTAGGGTAAGTTACCCATCCACCAACAGTGCGACCTGGATCAGATGTCATCAACAGGGATCATGCACCACACCGTGGACCGGATCTGTTGTCATCTACAGGAACTGGAACAGGTGAGTAAATCCCAGATATTGAATGGGTAAGAAAGGGAGTCCTTTTAAATGTCCCCGGTTAAAATGAGCAGTGTCCAGCCACTTGCGGCTCACTAGGGAACGGCCGTATCCCGCGGTCCTCGCGACGGCTGGTCTCTCTCCTTCTATCCACCTCACTAGCACTTCCGGGTTGTGACGTCAGTGTAGCTCGCGTCGCGTCACAGTTTTTAGCCGGTTGCCGGATCGGTATAGAAGCGGGGCAGGGGAGAGTCCAATCACACACTATCCAACGCGTTTCGAAACCGTGTAGGTTTCTTCATCAGGGATTGAAAGAATGGAGAAATAGCTAACCTTAAAATGCCCCACGCTAGCAGCCCATTGGTCCGTCACACGGACGTCCCATCCAATGGGATAGCGAGAAGGGGGGGGGGGAGTATGTCCTTACTTAAAAAACTATCAACAACAACTTTATTCATAGATAGCATACAATAATGTAAAGAACAATTCTAAAACAAAAGAAAAAAGTGTTAATGCATCATGGTATATTAAAAGATTATTATCTAAAAATATAAAAATATACATATATAGCAATATTAAACAAATGGACATTGTATGGAAAAGAAAAAAACCCTTATACAGAACTTTCTAGAGAAGAAGCATGAGCTATCATTGAACAAACATGTATACCAAAATCCAAACCTTGGCAAAGGTGCATGGTTTAAAGGAGCTTTCATATGAAGTCCCAAATGGTTAAAAATTGTTAAAAGTTCTTCCACATATCAAACATATATATATGGATATTCATATTAATAGATACATTAAAAAATATGTATATTAAAAATATATATACACACGTATATTTAAAAAAAAAAATTTTATATAAAAAATGGGTTTATATAAAAAATGTTTAATAAGCGGAATAAAATGGACTAGACCAATAAGTTTAATAAAGGGACCAAATATCAATATCCTCGTTTAAACCCCCTGGTTGTAACGTGTTCAATTTATGTATCCAGAAGGTCTCTTGTTTTGATAATTCTTTAACTCTATCCCCTCCCCATCTATTCCTCTCTATAAACTTAATACCCTTAAATAGAACAGAGGAGGGGTCCCTATTGTGGTGTAGTGCATAGTGTTTGGATAGGCTATGTTGCATATATCCTATTCTTATATTTCGCAAATGTTCTTGAATCCTTACTTTTAATGGACGCTTCGTGCGTCCCACATACTGTAAGGAGCACGGACATTCTATTACATATACTATATGGTCTGAGTTGCATAAGATAAAATCAGTAATCTCGTATTCTTCTCCAGTGGAATTACATGTAAATGATTTCCTGACAGAATGCATGTGTTTACACACCGAGCACTTTCCACACTTGAAATTCCCTACAGGTTTTGTATTCAGCCACCTTGTCTCCCCAGGCAGATTTTCTTTTATTTTAATGTCACTGGGTGATAGTACATTTTTTAAATTTTTGGCTTTCCTGTAGATGAATTTAGGGTGTTTTGTGATATGGGCACCTAGTACCGGATCATTAGATAGAATGGCCCAGTGTTTTTTCACAATCTGTTCTATTTGCACTGTCATTGAATTAAAACTGGTGATAAATGCCACATTACATTTATCCTCATTTACCTTTCTCTTTTTTATTTTTTCTTCTTTATCTTTCGGAATTAGCATTGTTCCTCTATCCATTTTCCTTACTTTATCCAAATCATTAACTAATTTAACCAGAGGATAACCCCTTTCTAAAAATCTGGATGTTAGTTTTTTGGCCTGTTCCTCAAAGTCTTTATCCAAACTGCAGTTTTTTCTTAATCTGTAAAACTGGCCACTAGGTATGTTTCTAATCCACGTTTTTTTGTGGTTGCTCGTGGCCAGTAGCAGATTATTAGAGTCCACATCTTTAAAATGAGTTTTTGTTGTAAGTTTCCCTTCCTCTGTAGCCATCAGGCTCAGGTCCAGGAAACTTACTTCCTTTACACTATCTTCAATTGTGAACGTCAAATTCTTATTATTATTGTTAATATAGTGTAGGAAATGACCCACAGAACACTGGTCCCCATCCCATACACAAAAGATATCGTCTATAAAACGACGCCAAATGATAATGTTATTCTTAAAGGGATTATTATTAGTAAAAATGAATTCATTTTCCCGATCCTCCCATATATAGATTTGCGAAACTGGGGGCAAATCTTGTGCCCATCGCAGTCCCGCAAACCTGTAGAAAATACTCATCTAAAAACATAAAATAATTGTGCTTTAGTATGAATTTAATGGAGTCCAATATGAATTTTTTATTTAAGGGATGTAATTCCAGATCGCCTGATAAGAAAAAATCTATAGCCGCCACACCTTCCACGTGAGGTATATTCGTATAGAGGGCCTGTACATCACAGGTTATCCATCTATACGAATCCTTCCATTCCAGTCCCTCTAACAGGTTCAACACTGAAGTTGAATCCCTAAGATGGGAGGGGAGTTTCAACACATATGGCTGGAGAAAAAAATCTATGTATTGGGAAAGGTTTGCGGTTAGGCTCTGGATTCCTGAAATAATTGGTCTACCGGGTGGATTTTTTAAGGCTTTATGTATTTTGGGAAGATGGTAGAATATGGGGATTTTTGGGCAGTCTGAATAAAGAAAATCATACTCATTTTTAGAGATAACACAGGTCATAAGGGCTTCATTAAAGAGGCTTTGGAGTTCAATCAAGAACCCTTTAGTAGGATCTTTTTTTAATCTCACGTATGATGAGGTGTCGTTCAAGAGTCTCAGTGCCTCTCCTTCATAATCTTTCCGATCCTGTAACACGACACCTCCCCCTTTATCTGCCTGTCTGATAATCAAATTATCATTTTCTTTCAGGAATTTTAATGCTAATATTTCACTTTTACTAAGGTTATGTTTTATATCACCAGTTTTGCTACCACTGGTCAGAGAATTAAATTCGTTGTTAACCATATTAAAAAAGGTCTCTAAATGATGACCTTTTGAGTGCGCAGGATAAAATCTAGACTTTCCTCTAAATTCAGTATGTCTACATTTCAAATCATTATCCATATTTTCAATTGGAGTGGGTGTATTAGTGGGAGAGACCTCTACTATCTCCTCCTCCTCCTTGTTACCTTCAAGGTCAGTTTTAATAAAATGTCTCTTCAAAGTAAGGTTGCGTGTAAATTTATGTAAATCTGTATACAGTTGAAATGAACTTGGACCACAAGTACGGGAAAAGGTAAGACCTCTATTCAAAACCTTTTTTTGGTCATTTGTCAAAATGACCTTGGATAGATTAAAAATCCCTCTAGGGGGTGATAATTTCAGTCCCTCTCGCAATCTCTTTTCTTTAAATCTGGCCCCCCCTCTTGTTCCTCTTCTGGTAAAGTTCTTTTCTTTTTCTCCAGTGAGGTTTTTTGGGGGGGTCCCTGATTTTCTTCCTTCTTTTTCAAATCTAAATGTCGATGTTTGACCGAGTCTAAAAAACAGGACGGAGATGATTGGGCAGATGACCTATACCTGGGACTAGGTCTACTCACCCCTTGATTCATGTTTTGGTCATGTTGCTCGTATTCCCTTTGCCCATATCTAAAATTTGGGATATAATTCCTTCCCTTGTAGTTAGGGTTCCTAAAATACCCTTCTTGCCTCTGAGGGGGTGGATAACTCATGTATTGTTGAGGACCTCTCCTATCATCATACATTTGATTATCCCAACCCCTTTCATTTGGATTTGTGTAAGGTTTAAAATGTCTAGGCTGATCATTAGTTCTATTTATTGATTGGGAGGATTCCCTCTTACCTCCTCCCAGAGGATTTCCTTTTGCACTTCGACCCCTCTCGGGGTCTTTTGCCCAATTCCTCTGTCTATTATTATCGTAATCAGCCTTATCTCTAAAAAACTTTTCATGCTTCTTCTTTAGAATTTCCTCCTCCGCATGTTCAAGTTTCATGCGGAGGTCATGTTCCATCTCTGAACAATCAAATTCAATGACTAGAGGTTCAAGTAACTTGACCACATCTGCCACCTCTTTATCAATTATTTTTAAAGTTTTTGTCCTCTCATATACAATTAATTTCATGAGAGCAATTGAACAATCGTCAAGGATTCTGTTCCATTCTTTCATGAAATGTTGCCTATCCTTACCGAAAGTAGGAGATTTGCGAAACCGCAGGCCCCTAGGGACTCTGTTGCAATCTATATATTTTTGTATAGTCCTTTTTTCAAGGTGAATTTTACTTTCGGTAAGGAGTAATTGCTCTAGAACTTTAAAATATTTTTCAATTGACCCCTTAGTATCCCCATTTTCAGGGACCAAAACAGGTTCCTCTGAGAATAATGAATCAAAATTTTCATCACGTTTTTGTCTACAATTCACCAAACTCCAGACCATAATTATGGAAGGGTGGGTAAGTCGTGTGGAAAATTAATGTGCAACACAGAAAGAGCAGATAAGTGACAAAAAGTGAAAAAGAAAGTGCGCAACTATTGAATAATACCACACACGTGAAGTGATAATACAGTGATATTTAAAGTATATATTACGTGACCTAGTTATCAGATTGGAGCGTCTGCAGCTGTGGTAACGGGGATGGCTCAGAGCACCCCCTAGAACATCAGAGAAAAACACAAAAAACACAGCGCACAACGCTCATAGTGCATTAAAGATATATTAAACCAACAAAATAATAAGGTAATTATTGTGCGTACATCAATATAATTCAATCAAGCATTTAGGGTAAGTTACCCATCCATCAACAGTGCGACCTGGATCAGATGTCATCAACAGGGATCATGCACCACACCGTGGACCGGATCTGTTGTCATCTACAGGAACTGGAACAGGTGAGTAAATCCCAGATATTGAATGGGTAAGAAAGGGAGTCCTTTTAAATGTCCCCGGTTAAAATGAGCAGTGTCCAGCCACTTGCGGCTCAATAGGGAACGGCCGTATCCCGCGGTCCTCGCGACGGCTGGTCTCTCTCCTTCTATCCACCGCACTAGCACTTCCGGGTTGTGACGTCAGTGTAGCTCGCGTCGCGTCACAGTTTTTAGCCGGTTGCCGGATCGGTATAGAAGCGGGGCAGGGGAGAGTCCAATCACACACTATCCAACGCGTTTCGAAACCGTGTAGGTTTCTTCATCAGGGAATGAAAGAATGGAGAAATAGCTAACCTTAAAATACCCCACGCTAGCAGCCCATTGGTCCGTCACACGGACGTCCCATCCAATGGGATAGCGAGAAGGGGGGGGGGAGTATGTCCTTACTTAAAAAACTATCAACAACAACTTTATTCATAGATAGCATACAATAATGTAAAGAACAATTCTAAAACAAAAGAAAAAAGTGTTAATGCATCATGGTATATTAAAAGATTATTATCTAAAAATATAAAAATATACATATATAGCAATATTAAACAAATGGACATTGTATGGAAAAGAAAAAAACCCTTATACAGAACTTTCTAGAGAAGAAGCATGAGCTATCATTGAACAAACATGTATACCAAAATCCAAACCTTGGCAAAGGTGCATGGTTTAAAGGAGCTTTCATATGAAGTCCCAAATGGTTAAAAATTGTTAAAAGTTCTTCCACATATCAAACATATATATATGGATATTCATATTAATAGATACATTAAAAAATATGTATATTAAAAATATATATACACACGTATATTTAAAAAAAAAAATTTTATATAAAAAATGGGTTTATATAAAAAATGTTTAATAAGCGGAATAAAATGGACTAGACCAATAAGTTTAATAAAGGGACCAAATATCAATATCCTCGTTTAAACCCCCTGGTTGTAACGTGTTCAATTTATGTATCCAGAAGGTCTCTTGTTTTGATAATTCTTTAACTCTATCCCCTCCCCATCTATTCCTCTCTATAAACTTAATACCCTTAAATAGAACAGAGGAGGGGTCCCTATTGTGGTGTAGTGCATAGTGTTTGGATAGGCTATGTTGCATATATCCTATTCTTATATTTCGCAAATGTTCTTGAATCCTTACTTTTAATGGACGCTTCGTGCGTCCCACATACTGTAAGGAGCACGGACATTCTATTACATATACTATATGGTCTGAGTTGCATAAGATAAAATCAGTAATCTCGTATTCTTCTCCAGTGGAATTACATGTAAATGATTTCCTGACAGAATGCATGTGTTTACACACCGAGCACTTTCCACACTTGAAATTCCCTACAGGTTTTGTATTCAGCCACCTTGTCTCCCCAGGCAGATTTTCTTTTATTTTAATGTCACTGGGTGATAGTACATTTTTTAAATTTTTGGCTTTCCTGTAGATGAATTTAGGGTGTTTTGTGATATGGGCACCTAGTACCGGATCATTAGATAGAATGGCCCAGTGTTTTTTCACAATCTGTTCTATTTGCACTGTCATTGAATTAAAACTGGTGATAAATGCCACATTACATTTATCCTCATTTACCTTTCTCTTTTTTATTTTTTCTTCTTTATCTTTCGGAATTAGCATTGTTCCTCTATCCATTTTCCTTACTTTATCCAAATCATTAACTAATTTAACCAGAGGATAACCCCTTTCTAAAAATCTGGATGTTAGTTTTTTGGCCTGTTCCTCAAAGTCTTTATCCAAACTGCAGTTTTTTCTTAATCTGTAAAACTGGCCACTAGGTATGTTTCTAATCCACGTTTTTTTGTGGTTGCTCGTGGCCAGTAGCAGATTATTAGAGTCCACATCTTTAAAATGAGTTTTTGTTGTAAGTTTCCCTTCCTCTGTAGCCATCAGGCTCAGGTCCAGGAAACTTACTTCCTTTACACTATCTTCAATTGTGAACGTCAAATTCTTATTATTATTGTTAATATAGTGTAGGAAATGACCCACAGAACACTGGTCCCCATCCCATACACAAAAGATATCGTCTATAAAACGACGCCAAATGATAATGTTATTCTTAAAGGGATTATTATTAGTAAAAATGAATTCATTTTCCCATCCTCCCATATATAGATTTGCGAAACTGGGGGCAAATCTTGTGCCCATCGCAGTCCCGCAAACCTGTAGAAAATACTCATCTAAAAACATAAAATAATTGTGCTTTAGTATGAATTTAATGGAGTCCAATATGAATTTTTTATTTAAGGGATGTAATTCCAGATCGCCTGATAAGAAAAAATCTATAGCCGCCACACCTTCCACGTGAGGTATATTCGTATAGAGGGCCTGTACATCACAGGTTATCCATCTATACGAATCCTTCCATTCCAGTCCCTCTAACAGGTTCAACACTGAAGTTGAATCCCGAAGATGGGAGGGGAGTTTCAACACATATGGCTGGAGAAAAAAATCTATGTATTGGGAAAGGTTTGCGGTTAGGCTCTGGATTCCTGAAATAATTGGTCTACCGGGTGGATTTTTTAAGGCTTTATGTATTTTGGGAAGATGGTAGAATATGGGGATTTTTGGGCAGTCTGAATAAAGAAAATCATACTCATTTTTAGAGATAACACAGGTCATAAGGGCTTCATTAAAGAGGCTTTGGAGTTCAATCAAGAACCCTTTAGTAGGATCTTTTTTTAATCTCACGTATGATGAGGTGTCGTTCAAGAGTCTCAGTGCCTCTCCTTCATAATCTTTCCGATCCTGTAACACGACACCTCCCCCTTTATCTGCCTGTCTGATAATCAAATTATCATTTTCTTTCAGGAATTTTAATGCTAATATTTCACTTTTACTAAGGTTATGTTTTATATCACCAGTTTTGCTACCACTGGTCAGAGAATTAAATTCGTTGTTAACCATATTAAAAAAGGTCTCTAAATGATGACCTTTTGAGTGCGCAGGATAAAATCTAGACTTTCCTCTAAATTCAGTATGTCTACATTTCAAATCATTATCCATATTTTCAATTGGAGTGGGTGTATTAGTGGGAGAGACCTCTACTATCTCCTCCTCCTCCTTGTTACCTTCAAGGTCAGTTTTAATAAAATGTCTCTTCAAAGTAAGGTTGCGTGTAAATTTATGTAAATCTGTATACAGTTGAAATGAACTTGGACCACAAGTACGGGAAAAGGTAAGACCTCTATTCAAAACCTTTTTTTGGTCATTTGTCAAAATGACCTTGGATAGATTAAAAATCCCTCTAGGGGGTGATAATTTCAGTCCCTCTCGCAATCTCTTTTCTTTAAATCTGGCCCCCCCTCTTGTTCCTCTTCTGGTAAAGTTCTTTTCTTTTTCTCCAGTGAGGTTTTTTGGGGGGGTCCCTGATTTTCTTCCTTCTTTTTCAAATCTAAATGTCGATGTTTGACTGAGTCTAAAAAACAGGACGGAGATGATTGGGCAGATGACCTATACCTGGGACTAGGTCTACTCACCCCTTGATTCATGTTTTGGTCATGTTGCTCGTATTCCCTTTGCCCATATCTAAAATTTGGGATATAATTCCTTCCCTTGTAGTTAGGGTTCCTAAAATACCCTTCTTGCCTCTGAGGGGGTGGATAACTCATGTATTGTTGAGGACCTCTCCTATCATCATACATTTGATTATCCCAACCCCTTTCATTTGGATTTGTGTAAGGTTTAAAATGTCTAGGCTGATCATTAGTTCTATTTATTGATTGGGAGGATTCCCTCTTACCTCCTCCCAGAGGATTTCCTTTTGCACTTCGACCCCTCTCGGGGTCTTTTGCCCAATTCCTCTGTCTATTATTATCGTAATCAGCCTTATCTCTAAAAAACTTTTCATGCTTCTTCTTTAGAATTTCCTCCTCCGCATGTTCAAGTTTCATGCGGAGGTCATGTTCCATCTCTGAACAATCAAATTCAATGACTAGAGGTTCAAGTAACTTGACCACATCTGCCACCTCTTTATCAATTATTTTTAAAGTTTTTGTCCTCTCATATACAATTAATTTCATGAGAGCAATTGAACAATCGTCAAGGATTCTGTTCCATTCTTTCATGAAATGTTGCCCATCCTTACCGAAAGTAGGAGATTTGCGAAACCGCAGGCCCCTAGGGACTCTGTTGCAATCTATATATTTTTGTATAGTCCTTTTTTCAAGGTGAATTTTACTTTCGGTAAGGAGTAATTGCTCTAGAACTTTAAAATGTTTTTCAATTGACCCCTTAGTATCCCCATTTTCAGGGACCAAAACAGGTTCCTCTGAGAATAATGAATCAAAATTTTCATCACGTTTTTGTCTACAATTCACCAAACTCCAGACCATAATTATGGAAGGGTGGGTAAGTCGTGTGGAAAATTAATGTGCAACACAGAAAGAGCAGATAAGTGACAAAAAGTGAAAAAGAAAGTGCGCAACTATTAAATAATACCACACACGTGAAGTGATAATACAGTGATATTTAAAGTATATATTACGTGACCTAGTTATCAGATTGGAGCGTCTGCAGCTGTGGTAACGGGGATGGCTCAGAGCACCCCCTAGGACATCAGAGAAAAACACAAAAAACACAGCGCACAACGCTCATAGTGCATTAAAGATATATTAAACCAACAAAATAATAAGGTAATTATTGTGCGTACATCAATATAATTCAATCAAGCATTTAGGGTAAGTTACCCATCCATCAACAGTGCGACCTGGATCAGATGTCATCAACAGGGATCATGCACCACACCGTGGACCGGATCTGTTGTCATCTACAGGAACTGGAACAGGTGAGTAAATCCCAGATATTGAATGGGTAAGAAAGGGAGTCCTTTTAAATGTCCCCGGTTAAAATGAGCAGTGTCCAGCCACTTGCGGCTCAATAGGGAACGGCCGTATCCCGCGGTCCTCGCGACGGCTGGTCTCTCTCCTTCTATCCACCGCACTAGCACTTCCGGGTTGTGACGTCAGTGTAGCTCGCGTCGCGTCACAGTTTTTAGCCGGTTGCCGGATCGGTATAGAAGCGGGGCAGGGGAGAGTCCAATCACACACTATCCAACGCGTTTCGAAACCGTGTAGGTTTCTTCATCAGGGAATGAAAGAATGGAGAAATAGCTAACCTTAAAATACCCCACGCTAGCAGCCCATTGGTCCGTCACACGGACGTCCCATCCAATGGGATAGCGAGAAGGGGGGGGGGAGTATGTCCTTACTTAAAAAACTATCAACAACAACTTTATTCATAGATAGCATACAATAATGTAAAGAACAATTCTAAAACAAAAGAAAAAAGTGTTAATGCATCATGGTATATTAAAAGATTATTATCTAAAAATATAAAAATATACATATATAGCAATATTAAACAAATGGACATTGTATGGAAAAGAAAAAAAACCCTTATACAGAACTTTCTAGAGAAGACGCATGAGCTATCATTGAACAAACATGTATACCAAAATCCAAACCTTGGCAAAGGTGCATGGTTTAAAGGAGCTTTCATATGCAGTCCCAAATGGTTAAAAATTGTTAAAAGTTCTTCCACATATCAAACATATATATATGGATATTCATATTAATAGATACATTAAAAAATATGTATATTAAAAATATATATACACACGTATATTTTAAAAAAAAATTTTTATATAAAAAATGGGTTTATTTAAAAAATGTTTAATAAGCGGAATAAAATGGACTAGACCAATAAGTTTAATAAAGGGACCAAATATCAATATCCTCGTTTAAACCCCCTGGTTGTAACGTGTTCAATTTATGTATCCAGAAGGTCTCTTGTTTTGATAATTCTTTAACTCTATCCCCTCCCCATCTATTCCTCTCTATAAACTTAATACCCTTAAATAGAACAGAGGAGGGGTCCCTATTGTGGTGTAGTGCATAGTGTTTGGATAGGCTATGTTGCATATATCCTATTCTTATATTTCGCAAATGTTCTTGAATCCATACTTTTAATGGACGCTTCGTGCGTCCCACATACTGTAAGGAGCACGGACATTCTATTACATATACTATATGGTCTGAGTTGCATAAGATAAAATCAGTAATCTCGTATTCTTCTCCAGTGGAATTACATGTAAATGATTTCCTGACAGAATGCATGTGTTTACACACCGAGCACTTTCCACACTTGAAATTCCCTACAGGTTTTGTATTCAGCCACCTTGTCTCCCCAGGCAGATTTTCTTTTATTTTAATGTCACTGGGTGATAGTACATTTTTTAAATTTTTGGCTTTCCTGTAGATGAATTTAGGGTGTTTTGTGATATGGGCACCTAGTACCGGATCATTAGATAGAATGGCCCAGTGTTTTTTCACAATCTGTTCTATTTGCACTGTCATTGAATTAAAACTGGTGATAAATGCCACATTACATTTATCCTCATTTACCTTTCTCTTTTTTATTTTTTCTTCTTTATCTTTCGGAATTAGCATTGTTCCTCTATCCATTTTCCTTACTTTATCCAAATCATTAACTAATTTAACCAGAGGATAACCCCTTTCTAAAAATCTGGATGTTAGTTTTTTGGCCTGTTCCTCAAAGTCTTTATCCAAACTGCAGTTTTTTCTTAATCTGTAAAACTGGCCACTAGGTATGTTTCTAATCCACGTTTTTTTGTGGTTGCTCGTGGCCAGTAGCAGATTATTAGAGTCCACATCTTTAAAATGAGTTTTTGTTGTAAGTTTCCCTTCCTGTGTAGCCATCAGGCTCAGGTCCAGGAAACTTACTTCCTTTACACTATCTTCAATTGTGAACGTCAAATTCTTCTTATTATTGTTAATATAGTGTAGGAAATGACCCACAGAACACTGGTCCCCATCCCATACACATAAGATATCGTCTATAAAACGACGCCAAATGATAATGTTATTCTTAAAGGGATTATTATTAGTAAAAATGAATTCATTTTCCCATCCTCCCATATATAGATTTGCGAAACTGGGGGCAAATCTTGTGCCCATCGCAGTCCCGCAAACCTGTAGAAAATACTCATCTAAAAACATAAAATAATTGTGCTTTAGTATGAATTTAATGGAGTCCAATATGAATTTTTTATTTAAGGGATGTAATTCCAGATCGCCTGATAAGAAAAAATCTATAGCCGCCACACCTTCCACGTGAGGTATATTCGTATAGAGGGCCTGTACATCACAGGTTATCCATCTATACGAATCCTTCCATTCCAGTCCCTCTAACAGGTTAAACACTGAAGTTGAATCCCTAAGATGGGAGGGGAGTTTCAACACATATGGCTGGAGAAAAAAATCTACGTATTGGGAAAGGTTTGCGGTTAGGCTCTGGATTCCTGAAATAATTGGTCTACCGGGTGGATTTTTTAAGGCTTTATGTATTTTGGGAAGATGGTAGAATATGGGGATTTTTGGGCAGTCTGAATAAAGAAAATCATACTCATTTTTAGAGATAATAATAATAATAATAAGAATTTGACGTTCACAATTGAAGATAGTGTAAAGGAAGTAAGTTTCCTGGACCTGAGCCTGATGGCTACAGAGGAAGGGAAACTTACAACAAAAACTCATTTTAAAGATGTGGACTCTAATAATCTGCTACTGGCCACGAGCAACCACAAAAAAACGTGGATTAGAAACATACCTAGTGGCCAGTTTTACAGATTAAGAAAAAACTGCAGTTTGGATAAAGACTTTGAGGAACAGGCCAAAAAACTAACATCCAGATTTTTAGAAAGGGGTTATCCTCTGGTTAAATTAGTTAATGATTTGGATAAAGTAAGGAAAATGGATAGAGGAACAATGCTAATTCCGAAAGATAAAGAAGAAAAAATAAAAAAGAGAAAGGTAAATGAGGATAAATGTAATGTGGCATTTATCACCAGTTTTAATTCAATGACAGTGCAAATAGAACAGATTGTGAAAAAACACTGGGCCATTCTATCTAATGATCCGGTACTAGGTGCCCATATCACAAAACACCCTAAATTAATCTACAGGAAAGCCAAAAATTTAAAAAATGTACTATCACCCAGTGACATTAAAATAAAAGAAAATCTGCCTGGGGAGACAAGGTGGCTGAATACAAAACCTGTAGGGAATTTCAAGTGTGGAAAGTGCTCGGTGTGTAAACACATGCATTCTGTCAGGAAATCAGTATGTGGGATGCACGAAGCGTCCATTAAAAGTAAGGATTCAAGAACATTTGCGAAATATAAGAATAGGATATATGCAACATAGCCTATCCAAACACTATGCACTACACCACAATAGGGACCCCTCCTCTGTTCTATTTAAGGGTATTAAGTTTATAGAGAGGAATAGATGGGGAGGGGATAGAGTTAAAGAATTATCAAAACAAGAGACCTTCTGGATACATAAATTGAACACGTTACAACCAGGGGGTTTAAACGAGGATATTGATATTTGGTCCCTTTATTAAACTTATTGGTCTAGTCCATTTTATTCCGCTTATTAAACATTTTTTATATAAACCCATTTTTTATATAAAATTTTTTTTTTTAAATATACGTGTGTATATATATTTTTAATATACATATTTTTTAATGTATCTATTAATATGAATATCCATATATATATGTTTGATATGTGTGTAATGGTATTTCTGGCCCGGCCTGACCCACCCAATCTCACATTGGCCCCTGTGGTCTAACCGGACCCCATTACAGTGTGAATATGCCTGATGGTGCACCTGCTGGCTACAGGACTCCTGAGTCTCCCGCATGATGGTGTGTGGGGAGGACCCGTCAGACAGGCAGCTGAGGTAGTGTGCTGAGTCTCACCTAGTTCCAGTGCAGCGCCTCCACCTCACCAGTGTCCCTGCGTCCGCAAGGGGATGATCCTGGCGAGGAACTCCTCCGTGGTGCTCCTCTCTGTACACTCATTCCAGATAGATACACGAGAGGGTTTCTGGCTGAACTCATCTTTATTGACACGGCAGGGCAACTGCCCTCCACAAGGAGTATCTTCAGCCACTCATCTCGCCAGTGCTCCCTTTAGTTAGGAATGTCACCTAGATCAGGGATTCACTTATTCCCGCAGGAATCACTGTCCTGTGCCAGGTCCCTGGACACAGCCTCCCATGGAGTTACTATAACATAACTGACACTCTGATAGAACTGGAACTCCTACCTCAGCTCTGACAAGAGCTGGAACTCCTTTCTCAGCAGAACAACTAACACAGTGCTGTGCCTTATGTAAGCTTCTGAGGCTGACACATCTCTGACATCACTAACCATGGAGTCAGAGCATGTGACCAGTCCCAGCCATACACAGAGCACCCCACCAGGGTGTGAGGGGAAACCTCCATAATTACTGCTGGCATGCCCACACTTACCAGGCCTTACTGCCAACAGGAGAGATGACTGTAGGCATTTTACATGACTGCTACATTCTCCCCCTGGTGAATCCCATCGACCTCGCTGGGACCTAAATTTGTATACCTCTTTCCAGGAAACACTGTAACGGAAAACATAATTAACATCACACAAATTTCCTCATAATACAGTACACATGAATACAGTCATCCGCCAAGCCCGCCCCGACCAGCAGCCACGAACCCGCGTAATGTCTCAGTACCCCCTTAATAATAGTGATCTGGGTCAGGTTTCCACACTTCCCGGTTACCCATATCCAGGACCGTAACATAATAATGCCTAGGTGATCCTCTCTCTGGCACATAGGTCACCCTATGTTTGTGAACATTTCTCCCTATGCTCCACACTCGCATCAGGGTGTCTATCCTTTCTTCCGCCTTCTTACCTACAATGTCGCTCCCCCTATTGGCTAAATACAGCTCTATAGTTTCTTGGAGCCACGTTTCCCTATTGTCCTCAATTTCATCCATCAGGGGCTCCGGAACATAGGGATACTCCAACCCATGGGATTTTTTATATTTGGCTATTATAGCCCTCTCTGCCCTACTGACCCTGGTCAGATCAGCATTACCTGCCCTCCCAGGTAACACCCATGATAGGGGCTCATCAGAATCTACTGGGTCTGACAGAGTGTCAGGACCCATGGGCGCTATGTCTCTACGCTCCAGCTGGAACCACCTCTTCTGTAGTTCCCTGTCCCTCTGCTCGGGTGTAAACTCTCCCTCTTTCCACCAGAAATCTACCACGTCCTCCCGCCGGATGAGGAACCGAGTACGGTCCATCCATGCGGAGTACCCTTCAAATAGTGGAGCCCACCACCGGGTCTCCTTAAAGGGATTAGGCCCTGGTTCCCGGTCGTCATCAAATGAAAATACCCCTGACGACCTTGTGGATCGCGAGTTGAACCACCTCGAGGACCCCGGAGCCTTTACTGCCGGTTGGGGTGCTGTATCCGCCACCCTCAATTCTCCCCCTCCCCGTGAATCACCTTCCATAGCTCCACTGAGCTGCCTCTCCCCAGTCCGTTTTTCCTCCCCCCCCAAAGGTATGTCCACAAGTTCCAAGCTGGGCGGTGAACCCGGTGACCGTGTGATAGGGGTAGGGGCATTAGCTAGGGCATGGGGTTGGGTATAGGGGCATGGGACGGGACCCCACGGGGTTACGACCCGCTCCTGGCTGTCCGTAGACTGGTCCAAGGATGATGTCTCACCCTCCTCTGTCCTGAGATCGTCTCTCCGATTTCTGGGCAATACGAGCGGTCGGGGACCTTCCCCCAATCGCCGAAGCGTCGCTGCTTTCCCTTCCTGGGTTCCGCCGTCGCCACCGGAAGTGACGTCCTCCCCGGAACCGGAAGCGTCGCCATCTCGCGTTGGACCCCCATGCGGGATCTCTTCTTCCACGACGACATCCGGTTGCTCCGCCGTCGCCACCGGAAGTGATGCCGTCCCTCCACGTGCGCGTTGGGCCTGGCGCGGCCCTTCCAGCGCTTCGCCGTCTGTTGTGACCAGGTAAGAGATAGGGCTTTTTGGCTTACCCGTCCGCAGGGGTGTAGGCGTCTCTCTCCCATCCCCGCCAGGTCCTGGGATGGCGGGACTCCGTCGGTCGGATCGCCGATCTGCGGGGGACGTCCGGTCACTCACCCCACGGGGCGTCGTTCTCCCCGTCTGTCTTTTCCGCTCCGTTCTTGCTACCGCCAGCTCACGGAGGTCCTCATCAGAGTAGTCCCCTCGCCCCGACCTAGGGGTCTCGGGGCGGGGTGAAAGTCTCTTTGCCCCTGTCGCGGGGTTTAATCCAGCCGCCTCAATGGCCAGTGACCCAGACGACTTGACCGGCTCCAGTCCCCTGTCTCCGGGACTCGCGCGGTTGATCCACAGCGCGCCCGGGGACTCAGCAGAGCGCCGTGTCACATCCACCGGGGGGTCAGCAGGCTGTATTGGGACGAACGTGGGCATAGGCCACAGATACAAAGTCCCGCAATGAGGGCAACGTGCCATCGTATTCACAGTACCTCCGGGCAGCCCGCATTGTAGGCAGAGCCCGACTACCGTCTCTGTATTGGCCACCCTCACCACCAGCACCCCGCCGGGCACTGAGTAGGGCTGGGTGGAGACCATAGTGCCCACAGTGGAGGAGCAGGCCATTCTTTGTACAGGAGTCACTTCCTGTACAGGTCTCTCCTTCTCTGTGGTTCCTCGCAACTGACTGGTGGAAGTTGCTGGATCCGCCACTCCCTGCTTCGGCTCCTCCCTTCTCTGACAGAGTTGGAACCCGCCCCCAGGGGTTGCAATAATGGGCGGGTCCCACAGGGGAATATCATGCCCCTTAATTAAGGCCGCACCTCTCTCAGTCCTGGTGGGCGCGGTCTGTGTTTTCGCGCCAGTCTCCTCCCCAGAGCTGGAGTCCTTTCCCGCGGCTAGTTCCCGCCTTCTCCTTGCAGCAGCTTTTTGCACAAGGTACCTTTGTTTGCAAATCACCTCCACGGCCGGAACTACTTTTTGTAGTGGCGCCGTCTGGATTTCAGTCCCTGGGCCCAGTGGGTGCATTCCCACAGGCCATAATTGAAAGTCACTCCCCCTGGTAGAAATCAGGGGAGGGTCCCATAGACTCAACTGTTGACTCAGCACAGGGGCTGAATTAGTCACTGTCCATCCCGGCGCAGCCATAGCTTTCGCGCCATGCCCCCCATCAGGGCGGGGCTCTGCTGTTCGCGCCATTCCCGGCCAGCTCTGTGCAAGTCCTGCAGCAGCCATTTTTTCGGCGCCTGGCCCATGCGGTTTCCCTAGCAAGCGGGAACCGCCATTTTGGTTGGTTTTTGCGCCCAAAAAGTCCATTCGTTCGCTCTCCTCACGGGGTTCTCCCCCAATTATTGCAATGTCCTCACACTCTTCAAAGGTGGCCCCTCGCTGTCCCAGGCAGGATAAAAACGGGGCAGCCACGGCCTTTGCTCCGCTCCAGAGCAAACTCGTTAAGGACAATTCAGCGACAGTCTGCTCTTCAGTGGGTTGCACGCCACGGGTGCCCTCCCCATCAGCCTCTGTCCACCATTTTACGTTCTCCGCACCACGCGGATCCTCCACTCTCTCATAACAGTTGTCGTACATGAGGCTCCACTCTGCGGGGCAGCCACCACACCGGTACAATAAAGATTAGCTCAGATGCACCACCACATGTGTACCTTATCTAGGTGTGACTCAGTGTTGCACTACCTCAGGCTAGGCTCACTCTCTCAGTGTCTGCTGTGACTCCTTCCTCCCAGTCTGTGCTCCCTACGGTGAGTGTCTGGAATGGCTAGGTACTCTGGCTGGCTCTGCCATGCAGTACTTGGGGCGTCTACCTGTCTTGGTCAGCCTAGCGCAGACCCTCTCCAGGACTCCTGACCAAGTTAACAGGCTGTCCCTTCTGGCATCCTACCAACTAGCACTGCCTCAAGGTGACTCGGTCAGCTATAGCCCGCTCCAGACCCCTCACTCCCTTCAGGCCCCTAGGTTGTCCCTGCGAACTGACAATATCCCGTCAGCCCCCTGACCACCCCTAGGTCCGTCCCTACGCAGCACAAAGTGGCAGCAGACACTCTCCCTGTTTCCAAGTGACCTAGCTAAAAGCCTGTCCTGTTGACGGATCTGATCTCAGCAGCTCGCCTCCAAATGTAACGGTATTTCTGGCCCGGCCTGACCCACCCAATCTCACATTGGCCCCTGTGGTCTAACCGGACCCCATTACAGTGTGAATATGCCTGATGGTGCACCTGCTGGCTACAGGACTCCTGAGTCTCCCGCATGATGGTGTGTGGGGAGGACCCGTCAGACAGGCAGCTAAGGTAGTGTGCTGAGTCTCACCTAGTTCCAGTGCAGCGCCTCCACCTCACCAGGGTCCCTGCGTCCGCAAGGGGATGATCCTGGCGAGGAACTCCTCCGTGGTGCTCCTCTCTGTACACTCATTCCAGATAGATACACGAGAGGGTTTCTGGCTGAACTCATCTTTATTGACACGGCAGGGCAACTGCCCTCCACAAGGAGTATCTTCAGCCACTCATCTCGCCAGTGCTCCCTTTAGTTAGGTATGTCACCTAGATCAGGGATTCACTTATTCCCGCAGGAATCACTGTCCTGTGCCAGGTCCCTGGACACAACCTCCCATGGAGTTACTATAACATAACTGACACTCTGATAGAACTGGAACTCCTACCTCAGCTCTGACAAGAGCTGGAACTCCTTTCTCAGCAGAACAACTAACACAGTGCTGTGCCTTATGTAAGCTTCTGAGGCTGACACATCTCTGACATCACTAACCATGGAGTCAGAGCATGTGACCAGTCCCAGCCATACACAGAGCACCCCACCAGGGTGTGAGGGGAAACCTCCATAATTACTGCTGGCATGCCCACACTTACCAGGCCTTACTGCCAACAGGAGAGATGACTGTAGGAATTTTACATGACCGCTACATGTGGAAGAACTTTTAACAATTTTTAACCATTTGGGACTTCATATGAAAGCTCCTTTAAACCATGCACCTTTGCCAAGGTTTGGATTTTGGTATACATGTTTGTTCAATGATAGCTCATGCTTCTTCTCTAGAAAGTTCTGTATAAGGGTTTTTTTCTTTTCCATACAATGTCCATTTGTTTAATATTGCTATATATGTATATTTTTATATTTTTAGATAATAATCTTTTAATATACCATGATGCATTAACACTTTTTTCTTTTGTTTTAGAATTGTTCTTTACATTATTGTATGCTATCTATGAATAAAGTTGTTGTTGATAGTTTTTTAAGTAAGGACATACTCCCCCCCCCCTTCTCGCTATCCCATTGGATGGGACGTCCGTGTGACGGACCAATGGGCTGCTAGCGTGGGGTATTTTAAGGTTAGCTATTTCTCCATTCTTTCAATCCCTGATGAAGAAACCTACACGGTTTCGAAACGCGTTGGATAGTGTGTGATTGGACTCTCCCCTGCCCCGCTTCTATACCGATCCGGCAACCGGCTAAAAACTGTGACGCGACGCGAGCTACACTGACGTCACAACCCGGAAGTGCTAGTGCGGTGGATAGAAGGAGAGAGTCCAGCCGTCGCGAGGACCGCGGGATACGGCCGTTCCCTATTGAGCCGCAAGTGGCTGGACACTGCTCATTTTAACCGGGGACATTTAAAAGGACTCCCTTTCTTACCCATTCAATATCTGGGATTTACTCACCTGTTCCAGTTCCTGTAGATGACAACAGATCCGGTCCACGGTGTGGTGCATGATCCCTGTTGATGACATCTGATCCAGGTCGCACTGTTGGTGGATGGGTAACTTACCCTAAATGCTTGATTGAATTATATTGATGTACGCACAATAATTACCTTATTATTTTGTTGGTTTAATATATCTTTAATGCACTATGAGCGTTGTGCGCTGTGTTTTTTGTGTTTTTCTCTGATGTTCTAGGGGGTGCTCTGAGCCATCCCCGTTACCACAGCTGCAGACGCTCCAATCTGATAACTAGGTCACGTAATATATACTTTAAATATCACTGTATTATCACTTCACGTGTGTGGTATTATTTAATAGTTGCGCACTTTCTTTTTCACTTTTTGTCACTTATCTGCTCTTTCTGTGTTGCACATTAATTTTCCACACGACTTACCCACCCTTCCATAATTATGGTCTGGAGTTTGGTGAATTGTAGACAAAAACGTGATGAAAATTTTGATTCATTATTCTCAGAGGAACCTGTTTTGGTCCCTGAAAATGGGGATACTAAGGGGTCAATTGAAAAATATTTTAAAGTTCTAGAGCAATTACTCCTTACCGAAAGTAAAATTCACCTTGAAAAAAGGACTATACAAAAATATATAGATTGCAACAGAGTCCCTAGGGGCCTGCGGTTTCGCAAATCTCCTACTTTCGGTAATCAGAATCCTTGACGATTGTTCAATTGCTCTCATGAAATTAATTGTATATGAGAGGACAAAAACTTTAAAAATAATTGATAAAGAGGTGGCAGATGTGGTCAAGTTACTTGAACCTCTAGTCATTGAATTTGATTGTTCAGAGATGGAACATGACCTCCGCATGAAACTTGAACATGCGGAGGAGGAAATTCTAAAGAAGAAGCATGAAAAGTTTTTTAGAGATAAGGCTGATTACGATAACAATAGACAGAGGAATTGGGCAAAAGACCCCGAGAGGGGTCGAAGTGCAAAAGGAAATCCTCTGGGAGGAGGTAAGAGGGAATCCTCCCAATCAATAAATAGAACTAATGATCAGCCTAGACATTTTAAACCTTACACAAATCCAAATGAAAGGGGTTGGGATAATCAAATGTATGATGATAGGAGAGGTCCTCAACAATACATGAGTTATCCACCCTCTCAGAGGCAAGAAGGGTATTTTAGGAACCCTAACTACAAGGGAAGGAATTATATCCCAAATTTTAGATATGGGCAAAGGGAATACGAGCGACATGACAAAACATGAATCAAGGGGTGAGTAGACCTAGTCCCAGGTATAGGTCATCTGCCCAATCATCTCCGTCCTGTTTTTTAGACTCGGTCAAACATCGACATTTAGATTTGAAAAAGAAGGAAGAAAATCAGGGACCCCCCCAAAAAACCTCACTGGAGAAAAAGAAAAGAACTTTACCAGAAGAGGAACAAGAGGGGGGGCCAGATTTAAAGAAAAGAGATTGCGAGAGGGACTGAAATTATCACCCCCTAGAGGGATTTTTAATCTATCCAAGGTCATTTTGACAAATGACCAAAAAAAGGTTTTGAATAGAGGTCTTACCTTTTCCCGTACTTGTGGTCCAAGTTCATTTCAACTGTATACAGATTTACATAAATTTACACGCAACCTTACTTTGAAGAGACATTTTATTAAAACTGACCTTGAAGGTAACAAGGAGGAGGAGGAGATAGTAGAGGTCTCTCCCACTAATACACCCACTCCAATTGAAAATATGGATAATGATTTGAAATGTAGACATACTGAATTTAGAGGAAAGTCTAGATTTTATCCTGCGCACTCAAAAGGTCATCATTTAGAGACCTTTTTTAATATGGTTAACAACGAATTTAATTCTCTGACCAGTGGTAGCAAAACTGGTGATATAAAACATAACCTTAGTAAAAGTGAAATATTAGCATTAAAATTCCTGAAAGAAAATGATAATTTGATTATCAGACAGGCAGATAAAGGGGGAGGTGTCGTGTTACAGGATCGGAAAGATTATGAAGGAGAGGCACTGAGAATCTTGAACGACACCTCATCATACGTGAGATTAAAAAAAGATCCTACTAAAGGGTTCTTGATTGAACTCCAAAGCCTCTTTAATGAAGCCCTTATGACCTGTGTTATCTCTAAAAATGAGTATGATTTTCTTTATTCAGACTGCCCAAAAATCCCCATATTCTACCATCTTCCCAAAATACATAAAGCCTTAAAAAATCCACCCGGTAGACCAATTATTTCAGGAATCCAGAGCCTAACCGCAAACCTTTCCCAATACATAGATTTTTTTCTCCAGCCATATGTGTTGAAACTCCCCTCCCATCTTAGGGATTCAACTTCAGTGTTGAACCTGTTAGAGGGACTGGAATGGAAGGATTCGTATAGATGGATAACCTGTGATGTACAGGCCCTCTATACGAATATACCTCACGTGGAAGGTGTGGCGGCTATAGATTTTTTCTTATCAGGCGATCTGGAATTACATCCCTTAAATAAAAAATTCATATTGGACTCCATTAAATTCATACTAAAGCACAATTATTTTATGTTTTTAGATGAGTATTTTCTACAGGTTTGCGGGACTGTGATGGGCACAAGATTTGCCCCCAGTTTCGCAAATCTATATATGGGAGGATGGGAAAATGAATTCATTTTTACTAATAATAATCCCTTTAAGAATAACATTATCATTTGGCGTCGTTTTATAGACGATATCTTATGTGTATGGGATGGGGACCAGTGTTCTGTGGGTCATTTCCTACACTATATTAACAATAATAAGAAGAATTTGACGTTCACAATTGAAGATAGTGTAAAGGAAGTAAGTTTCCTGGACCTGAGCCTGATGGCTACACAGGAAGGGAAACTTACAACAAAAACTCATTTTAAAGATGTGGACTCTAATAATCTGCTACTGGCCACGAGCAACCACAAAAAAACGTGGATTAGAAACATACCTAGTGGCCAGTTTTACAGATTAAGAAAAAACTGCAGTTTGGATAAAGACTTTGAGGAACAGGCCAAAAAACTAACATCCAGATTTTTAGAAAGGGGTTATCCTCTGGTTAAATTAGTTAATGATTTGGATAAAGTAAGGAAAATGGATAGAGGAACAATGCTAATTCCGAAAGATAAAGAAGAAAAAATAAAAAAGAGAAAGGTAAATGAGGATAAATGTAATGTGGCATTTATCACCAGTTTTAATTCAATGACAGTGCAAATAGAACAGATTGTGAAAAAACACTGGGCCATTCTATCTAATGATCCGGTACTAGGTGCCCATATCACAAAACACCCTAAATTCATCTACAGGAAAGCCAAAAATTTAAAAAATGTATTATCACCCAGTGACATTAAAATAAAAGAAAATCTGCCTGGGGAGACAAGGTGGCTGAATACAAAACCTGTAGGGAATTTCAAGTGTGGAAAGTGCTCGGTGTGTAAACACATGCATTCTGTCAGGAAATCATTTACATGTAATTCCACTGGAGAAGAATACGAGATTACTGATTTTATCTTATGCAACTCAGACCATATAGTATATGTAATAGAATGTCCGTGCTCCTTACAGTATGTGGGACGCACGAAGCGTCCGTTAAAAGTAAGGATTCAAGAACATTTGCGAAATATAAGAATAGGATATATGCAACATAGCCTATCCAAACACTATGCACTACACCACAATAGGGACCCCTCCTCTGTTCTATTTAAGGGTATTAAGTTTATAGAGAGGAATAGACGGGGAGGGGATAGAGTTAAAGAATTATCAAAACAAGAGACCTTCTGGATACATAAATTGAACACGTTACAACCAGGGGGTTTAAACGAGGATATTGATATTTGGTCCCTTTATTAAACTTATTGGTCTAGTCCATTTTATTCCGCTTATTAAACATTTTTTATATAAACCCATTTTGTATATAAATTTTTTTTTTAAATATACGTGTGTATATATATTTTTAATATACATATTTTTTAATGTATCTATTAATATGAATATCCATATATATATGTTTGATATGTGGAAGAACTTTTAACAATTTTTAACCATTTGGGACTTCATATGAAAGCTCCTTTAAACCATGCACCTTTGCCAAGGTTTGGATTTTGGTATACATGTTTGTTCAATGATAGCTCATGCTTCTTCTCTAGAAAGTTCTGTATAAGGGTTTTTTTCTTTTCCATACAATGTCCATTTGTTTAATATTGCTATATATGTATATTTTTATATTTTTAGATAATAATCTTTTAATATACCATGATGCATTAACACTTTTTTCTTTTGTTTTAGAATTGTTCTTTACATTATTGTATGCTATCTATGAATAAAGTTGTTGTTGATAGTTTTTTAAGTAAGGACATACTCCCCCCCCCCCTTCTCGCTATCCCATTGGATGGGACGTCCGTGTGACGGACCAATGGGCTGCTAGCGTGGGGTATTTTAAGGTTAGCTATTTCTCCATTCTTTCAATCCCTGATGAAGAAACCTACACGGTTTCGAAACGCGTTGGATAGTGTGTGATTGGACTCTCCCCTGCCCCGCTTCTATACCGATCCAGCAACCGGCTAAAATCTGTGACGCGACGCGAGCTACACTGACGTCACAACCCGGAAGTGCTAGTGCGGTGGATAGAAGGAGAGAGACCAGCCGTTGCGAGGACCGCGGGATACGGCCGTTCCCTATTGAGCCGCAAGTGGCTGGACACTGCTCATTTTAACCGGGGACATTTAAAAGGACTCCCTTTCTTACCCATTCAATATCTGGGATTTACTCACCTGTTCCAGTTCCTGTAGATGACAACAGATCCGGTCCACGGTGTGGTGCATGATCCCTGTTGATGACATCTGATCCAGGTCGCACTGTTGGTGGATGGGTAACTTACCCTAAATGCTTGATTGAATTATATTGATGTACGCACAATAATTACCTTATTATTTTGTTGGTTTAATATATCTTTAATGCACTATGAGCGTTGTGCGCTGTGTTTTTTGTGTTTTTCTCTTATGTTCTAGGGGGTGCTCTGAGCCATCCCCGTTACCACAGCTGCAGACGCTCCAATCTGATAACTAGGTCACGTAATATATACTTTAAATATCACTGTATTATCACTTCACGTGTGTGGTATTATTTAATAGTTGCGCACTTTCTTTTTCACTTTTTGTCACTCAATGCAATACAGGGAAAAGGGAGACCAAAAAGCGCACCAGCACAAACGGAGCAGAAGAACCCAGGACAAAAAAATGATTAAAAGGGCACTTTAATGTGGCAAAAGACCCATCCAATGCATTTCAAACGTCGCAGCGTTCTTTTTCAACGAACGCTGCGACGTTCGAAATGCATTGGATGGGTCTTTTGCCACATTAAAGTGCCCTTTTAATCATTTTTTTGTCCTGGGTTCTTCCTGCTCCGTTTGTGCTGGTGCGCTTTTTGGTCTCCCTTTTCCCTGTATGAACCCCAGAAGCCTGGTCCTGGGTCCCCACTGCCATCGGCAGATGACTTAGCCCTCCTCTTGCCAGCAGGTATATGCACCATACACCCTGTAAAGGTCCCTATCTGCGATTTTGTGGGGGAAACATTAATGCAAGATAAGATCTTGTTTGACTTTGCAGTTACTGCATAACTATGGGCACTATTGCTAAGCCTGCTGTCTACAAGCACCCCTAAATCCTTCTCCATCAAGGATTCCCCCAATTTATCCACATTTAATTTGTAAGTAGCCTGTTCATTCTTAGTTCCCAAATGCATAACCTTACATTTATCTGTATTAAATCGTATCTGCCATTTACCTGCCCACGTTTCCAGTCTATCCAAGTCCTTCTGGAGAGAAATTACATCCTGCTCTGATTCTATTACCTTACACAATTTAGTATCATCAGCAAAGATGGAGACTTTGCTCTCGATGCCAACCTAACTAAGGTTAGTTTGGAATGATCTCTCCTTCATAAATCGATGCTGGCTATTTCTAATAATTCTGTTTTCCTTTAGGTATTCCTGAATATTATCCTGTACTAAATCTTCAAGTAGCTTCCTTAATATACTATTTCAGGCTTACAGGTCTGTAATTCCCTGGTTGTGATCTAGCTCACCTTTTAAATATCGGCACCACGTCTGCTTTACGCCAATCTTGTGGTACTGAGCCTGTGGAAATGGAGTCCCTGAATGTTAAATGTAATGGTTTGGCTATAACGTAATTTAGCTCTTTCAGAACCCTTGGATGTATGCCATCGGGGCCAGGTGCCTTAT
The DNA here is from genome assembly GCF_040206685.1 of Ascaphus truei. Taxonomy (NCBI): domain Eukaryota; kingdom Metazoa; phylum Chordata; class Amphibia; order Anura; family Ascaphidae; genus Ascaphus; species Ascaphus truei. The sequence continues at coordinate 135,042,231 of NC_134488.1, forward strand.
TTTCTTGAATTTTATCAAGCCGCCTATGAACTTTTACCTCAGTTATCCAATTGTTTGTAAATATAGAGGTTTTGGCTTTCTCCTGCGGCACTTCTATTGCAATTTATTCTTCCCTGCTAAATACAGTACAGAGGCAAATAAATTGTTTTTTCTTTATCTCCAATAATCTGCCTGCCCATTTCACACTGAAAGCGTCCTATATTTTCTTATCTATTTTTTTTGTTCTTGAGGTACTTAAAGAACTTTTTACGGTTGACTTTACTTTCTATGGCAATCCTTTTTTCATTATCCATTTTTGCTAATTTGATTGCCCTTTTGCAATTTTTGTTATATTCCTTATAATTCTGATATGATGAGTCCATCCCTTCTGACTTCAAAAATCTAGATGCCTGCCACTTCTTCTCCATTTCCTCCCCTAACTGTTTATTTAGCCACAGTGGTTTAGGCTTGTTTCTTTTACATTCTTACCCAAAGCTATACACTGATAAGTGTGCTTTTCTATCAATGTGTTAAAGACCGCCCATTTATCTTCCAAATTTTCCCTGCAAAAATCTCATCTCAATTTATTCCTTGTGAAAGTACTCAATTTATTTAACTCTGCCTTTTTAAAATCCAAGTAATATGCTTTCACCTGTCTGGAAAGGAAACCCTTAGGCTGACTGGAGAACGAGCTGTGTGCCGACAGATGTCTTTGGGTATGTCCACTTCTGACGTCACTCCGATCGTCACGTCTCCAGGAGGCGCCTTCTAACAGCGTGGAGTCAGGAAAGGTAGTGCAGACCGGTCTCAGCTAGTGTGTCCCTCTGCTACCCGATGCTGGATTACACTCTACGCGTTTCACCTATGCAGGTTTAATCAGGAGTCTGCACACAGCTTGTTCTCCAGTCAGCCTGAGGGATTCCCTTCCAGACACGTGAGAGCAGGCGTCACACGCCATACAGATTGTGGAAGCAGAGTTCTGTTGGTGCAGATATTATATCCTAAATGCGTGATTATATTTTGTAAAATGTGAGTGCATTTTTATACTTTGTATTTTAAGAAGATAAAATTTGAACAGTCTGCGCTATGTCCTGTATTTCTGTTCTATTCTGATAAGGTTCCAGTATATACATATATATACAAATCTTGGTGAAAGCTGCTGTTTCGGGATAAAAGAAACCTTTATGTACACTACCGACACACTTTATTGAAGTGTGGTCGGTACCGCAAGCCGGGAAATCTCCCGGCTTGCTAGTGGCCGCCCCTCGGCGTGCCGCGCGTCATAGACGCGCGGTCACGCGTCATCGGGAGCGTGCGCCCCCTGCACGCGTGTCCAGGGGCTCCCCGAGGGAGCCCTGGTGTCCCACGATCGCGGGACAGCGGCAGGGGGTTCCGGGGGACCCGGCGGACCCGGCAGCGGTAGGGAGAGCGCCCCGATCGGAGGGCGCTCTTCCGCTGCTTCGGCGTGCGCCCGTCACACTCGGGCGCGCGCCAGGCTACTGCTGCGGCACAGAACGGGCAAATGCTCGAATAAACTGTGCCGCAGCAGTACAAGTGTATATTTGGAAATTTGTAAGTACAAATTTCTCTGGATTCTATTAAGAACTCACTGAATATCCAGCTTTTGAACGACATATTTGCACTGTTTTGCTTGTGTTTTTCTTTCCACATATATATCTGCGCTCCCCATAAACATCTTGGATACCTTAAGTTTGCTAAGTAATTATTTCAGCAAACTTTTATGTGACCTATAAACCAAACTGAAACATCAAACAGGGTAAACAGAGCCAAGACAAATATAATTATACAATTGCTAGATTATATTATTTAAAAGTAAGAGTATTACTATAGGTTTCATGGACAAGGGTAACAGTATACGAAAAGGTCAACAATACAGACAGTGAAAGAGGATACAAAGAAATCTAAAATGTATGGGTAGACTGGCCACACAAAGCTGTGTGCCTCAGAGCAAAAGTTTTATGTCTGTGCGGTCATATGGAAAATTGTTGGAGATTGGTGATTACTGTAGGTAGAAAGGGAATCCAATTTCCTAGATCCTAGAACTCTGGGGGTTAAGTTTCAATGTGAGGCTTGTGATAGTGCAAAGCTTATCCCAAAATAAATCCGCTTGAAGTAGGTGGACATCTTGAATAAATATTCCGGACTGCCCTGTGTTGTGTTAAAGCCAGAACTTGTTTAATGAGCCAATCAGAGCTTTGAATTGAAAACTGTCCATATGAGCTGGGGATATAGAAAAAAACAGTCATTTTTTGGGTATGTCCAGTTGAGGTGGGTGAATTAGTTTTTTTGCGAATTTGGATCCGCAGCGGATCGTCCGGTTCCTTTTTTCCGTGGATCAATGTCAAAAAGGGCGATTGACAATTTGTGGATTTAATATTCTTATTACTAATATACTCCACGAATACAACAACCCGTGGATGGATTTGTAGAAACCAGACATCCGATGGCGGATTCTATACATTTCTGAATCCGCGGATTGGATTCTACAAAGCTGTCCATGGGTTGAATCCAATGGCGGATATCAATGAATCCGAGCAGATTAAAACCGCCCAAATCCGTTTGTGGATTTTACACAGTGAAACGGATTTTGGGAGTAACATACGTGAAAATCCGGGAAGCAGATTTGGGTGGATTCGCTTATTTCAAGTGTGCAGCCTACAGGATATTCGCTCGGGATTTTGAATCAGCCAATGAAGTATGCCTGGGATCAATGAAGTATGTCTGGGATCAATGAAGTATGTCTGGGATCAATGAAGTATGTCTGGGATCAATGAAGTATGTCTGGGATCAATGAAGTATGCCTGGGATCAATGAAGTATGCCTGGGATCAATGAAGTATGTCTGGGATCAATGAAGTATGTCTGGGATCAATGAAGTATGTCTGGGATTCGATATCAGAGCATGCAGGGGTTTTAAGTGGCCGATTGAAAAGGACAGTGGTTTTAAATAGCCAGCCAATCAAGAAGGACCAAGGTTTCAAGTAGCCAGCCAATCATTGTGCACATGGTTTTAAACAACTGGCTAATCAGACAGGCCTCCAGAGAATGCGGGGTGAGAAATAAGCAGGAATACTGTCCCAGACACCCTGTCTTAGCAGCAGCAGCCTTTTGGCTGCAGCGGTAACAGGCACGCTAGATCAAAACCACCTTGGGATTATGATACAAAGGAACAAAGAGTGACAGGATAAACGTGACACATTACGGGGTGACCAGGCTGGCTGTGTGTGGTAACGCACTGAGCCACTTCCCACCACAATGTTACACAAAGCATCGTACAATATAATGAACCAGTGATACAAAACAGACAAATTGCAAAAATGAAGAAAATAAGGAGCTGCAGTATGCACTTATAATGGAACAGGAGTCTAGACTTCCCGTGGGGGTTAAATCAGGTCAGGCTGAAACCTTTATTGGGAAGTCCTTTTGGCTCCTACAGTCAGATTCAGAGACACCTGTACATGCTGTTACTTCTGGCCAGACACGCACATATATGTAGATAAAAACATATATTTAAGGGTCAACTTTCTCCACCAACATTTTGTAAATAAATGTAACACTTTATGTGGAGGTCTTTTTTTTACTGTGCAAAAAAGGATAAATAAGCTAGCAGCTATAGCAAAGGTTATTGCTCCCGCTGGTGCATTTTGTTGAGTCGGCTGCATCTGTATTATACACTGAAGCCCACATCTATAAAGTGATTACATACAAGAGATATAACGATGACTTTTCATGCAATATTAACTTAAAGTAAGGAAACATTTTCAGTAAAGGTTGGAAAAGAAAGCAGAGTTAATAGCGTCTGGGACTGTTCACAATGAGTTTAGATAGTGTGTGACATGTACAGGTGCACCGACGAGTATTCTAAAACTTGCCTTGGAAAATATGGAGCTACTGCACCGACACACTTTATTCGAGCAAATACCCAGTATGTACCTGGCAGATACCTGGAATGCGCCGCTCCTCACCTCTGACAAGCCCCGTTGTGTTTGCCTTCCCAGCCTGGGTTCATGCCTGGCTGACGGGCGGCTGATCTGTTAAATGATAATGATTAGGATTTAATAGGCTGCAATGCTTCGCGTGTCTACCAGATGGCATAAATTCATGAATTGTAATGCAGTATATATATATATACTGTGCAGTATTGCAGCCAGCGGGAATAAAATGCTTCAATCCCTGCCTGGATAATACCTCAATGCACTCGGGCAGAAAACAGTCACAAACCTCAATACACCCGGGTATACCCGAATTCGTGGGACTAGCCGAGCTCGAATAAAATGTGTCGCCAGTGTATCACCAACAAGACCCAGGTACATGCTGGACACTGCTGGGTACATGCTGGGTATATGCTGGGTACATGCTGGGCACATGCTGGGTACATGCTGGGTACATGCTGCAAACATTTCAGTGACATTTTTGCATAGACTAATGGCCCAGGTTCCGCTTCTAAACGTGTGACCGCTGGCTCTCTGCATCTGAGAAAACCGAGAGTCCGGTGGGCAACCGGTGTACCTCACACTCTCTGTCCACCAATGAACTGCGTGTGCTCGTGGACCGTTGAGGTGTCTCAGGGCCATTTAAGGCAGAATGCATTTTACGTCTATCAATGCCAAATCGTGGCCCTATCTACCCCCTGTATGTCTGTCTGTGCCAACCATGGTGACCAGACTTTTAAGAAATTTGTGCCAGTGTCATTGACCAGACTCGTCAATTTCTCCATCTGGCAAACTGACCAAATTCGGTTCCTGATCTTTGCGATTATTGGGATTTCATTTTGTTTCCAACGTGCTGCGATCTCCCCCCTCACCGCCGTTGCGAAATGTACCGCCAGTTTATTTGCTCCCCTGGAGAGACCTTTTTTCGGCCTGTTCAAAAGGAACCGCCATGGGTCTACGGGGGTGGATGTGCCGAGGATCCTATTCAGCCAATCATTAACTGAATCCCAGACCGGCGTAAGTTTGGGGCAAGACCACAGCATGTGCAGCAAGTCTGCTTGTTGTCCACATTGTCTTGGACACAATGGGGAGTAGCTGGGCAGAAATTTAGCTAATTTAGTGGGGGTGTGGTACCATCTCATCATAACTTTATATGCATTCTCCCTCAAAGTCGTGCACATTGAGCTTTTTGAAGTCGCCGTCACAATTTTTGTCCACTCCTCTACATCAATTTCCTCCCCTAAGTCCTTTTCCCACTTAATCATGTATCCTGTTTTGTCCGTCACTGTCTTACTAGAACCGATCACTTCCCCGTACATCTGCGATGTGAGTCCCTTGGTGGATGTCCCCAAACGACAGAGCTTTTCAAAATTCGTCATTGGGATGTGGGGCTGCATTGATTGATAAAACGCTCTGAGCTGGAGGTATCTAAAGAACTCGGCGTTGGGAATGTTTTGGTATTCTTTAAGTATATCGAATGTCTGAACACCTCGTTTTCCCCCCAGATCTATTAGCCTGTTTATTTTGCCTTTTTTCCAGATAGTAAAGTCTGCGCTGGTCCGGCCCGGAGCAAAAAGTGGGTTATCCCAAAGTGGGGTCATACCTGACGCTTTATGGGTCAGACTACATCTCATACGTGTGGCCTCCCAAACCGAGAGTGAGTTGGTCATGGAGGATAGCAGCATTTTGGCACTAATCCGTGCCTTTTTGGGGAGCCAGATTAAATGTTCCAGAGCCACAGGGGAGCAAAGCTTCTTTTCTAGGGCGACCCATCTCTTTGAGTCTGGATTCGTGTGCCATTGCACGATTTGGCATAATTGCGCCGCTTTGTAGTAGGACAACAAACAAGGTACCGCCAGCCCTCCTGCTTCCGTGCGTTTACGCATAATTTGTTTTCCCACCCTCGCTTTCTTGCCTCCCCAGATAAATTTATCTATAGCTGATTGAAGTGAGAGGAAATCCTTCAATCCTATCGGCACTGGGAGGGTTTGGAAGAGGTATAGGATGCGTGGAAGCAGGTTCATCTTAACGCAGTGGATCTTTCCGATCCACGAAATATTGTGGGTGGACCATCTTTTGAGGTCCCCTCTCAAAGTCTGTGCCAATTTGGGATAGTTTGCCTGATATAGCGTATTATAAGACTTGGTGACGTTGATCCCCAGGTATCTAATATTTTTCGGTTGCCAATTAAAATTGAAATTTATGGCGATCAGCTTCTCCGTGTGCGTGGGGAGATTAATATTCATAGCATCAGATTTGGACTGGTTTATTTTGAATCCGGAAATCCTGTTGAATCTCCCCAACAGGTCAAAAAGGTTTGGCAGAGAGGTAAGGGGTCTAGATATAGTCAGGAACACGTCATCCGCATAGAGTGCCACCTTATGTGACTGGTTTCCAATGTCTATACCCGTGATGTCTTTGCTGTCGTGTATGTGGGTGGCCAGTGGCTCCATACACAAAGCAAAGAGGAGGGGGGAGAGCGGGCAGCCCTGTCTTGTTCCGCTCTTAATTTGGAAGGGGTCCGAGACGAACCCCTGGTGGGTAACCCTTTCCAACGGATTCTCGTAGAGGGCGAAAATTGCCTTTGTTAATTTCTTTCCCATCCCAAACGCTCCAAGCGTGGCCTCAAGGTATGGCCACTCTATCCTATCAAACGCTTTTTCTGCATCCAGACTGAGCGCCATAACTGGTATTGATCTGGCATTGGCTATTTCTAACAGATCAATGATTCGTCGAGTATTGTCTGAAGACTGTCGACCCGGGACAAACCCGACTTGATCTGGGTGCACCAGTCTGGGTAGGATGAAACCCAATCTATTGGCCAGGAGTTTGGCGTAAATTTTAATGTCCGAATTAATCAGGGATATTGGTCTGTAGCTTTTGCAGTCCAACGGATATTTTCCCTGTTTGTGTATTACCGAGATGGACGCTTGGAGCATATGTTGGGGGAAAGGGGTGCCTCCCAGTACTTGATTAAACATGTTGCGAAGGAACGGGGTTAAGAATTTTCCGAATTTCTTATAATAAAGATTCGAGAAACCATCGGGACCCGGTGCTTTAGAGGGTTTTAGGTGTTTGATAACCTCCAATATTTCCTCCGTTGTAAAGTCACTACCCATTGCCTCTCTGTCCAACCTACTCAGGCCCGGTAGATTCGAGCTCTTCAAGAAATCTTTCAGAGCTTTGTCCGTGCCAGCCGAATGGGCTACTTTGTCCCCGTCATATAGTTTCGCGTAGTATGTTTTGAACTCCGCTACAATTTTTTTTGGGTTGGCCGTGGTGTCGCCTGACTCCAGCCGTAGGGCCTGGATATTATAATTACTGGTTTTAGCGCTAATCATGTTAGCCAGCAGGATATCTGGTTTGTTTTCTTTTTCAAAGAATCTTCTCTTAGACCAACTTAACGACTTCTCCGCCTGAGAGGCCAGGAGTAGATTTAGTTTAGTCTGAGCGTCGCCAATCAGTTGGCGGGTGGCAGGGTCTGGGGTGATTTTATATTTATCCCACAGTGTCTTTAGCTCCGAGTGTTCTTTCCTGATTTTAGCGTTGCTCTCTTTTTTCTTGCGGGCCGCAATACTGATCAGATTCCCCCTTATTGTTGCTTTGTGTGCCTCCCAGAGGGTTATGTGGGAGCTAACACTTCCTTTGTTTTCTCTAAAGAATGTTTGGATTTCGTCCCCAATCCTGATCTGTAGATCCGGGATTTTTAAAAGGGATTCATTTAATTTCCAGTTTGCTCCTGGCCTGTCCAGTCCTATCTGTGTGCACCGTAGCTCTATTGGTGCGTGATCGGACCACAAAATATCGTGGATTCCCGCATGGGCGATCTTTGGGACCAGTCTACTAGAGACAAAGAAGTAATCGATTCTACTAAATCAGTCGTGTGGGTGCGAGTAGAAAGTATAGTTTCTAGTGAGGGGATGGAGTTCCCTCCAAATGTCGACCAGCTGAAGATCCCGCAGTCCCTGTTCGAGGGCCCTGGATCCAGGATCCGTCCGGCGTCTGTAGGGACCTGAGCGATCTAGGGCTGCGTTTGATACTGTGTTGAAGTCTCCCCCTATGATTAATGCGCCTTTAGCGTGTTTGCGGATAGTTTCAAAGGATGAAGCGAAGAAGGCCGGGTCTTGTCCATTAGGGGCATATATTACGGCGATCGTGATCGGTTGCTGGTTAATGGACCCTGTGAGTAACAGGAACCTACCCTCCTTGTCCTTCTTCACCTCATCCACCACCAGTCACACCCTATTATGTATCAGTATTGCTACTCCGCGTTTTTTCACCCTTGCGGACGCTAAGTAAACTTGTCTGAATTGCTTATCAAAGTATTTGGGGAAACTGGTGGTGCTGATGTGTGTTTCCTGTAGTAAAACAATGTCCGCACCCTTACGTTTATAGTCAGTGAGCGCTATTTTTCGCTTATGTGGGCAGTTCAGCCCCTTGGCGTTGTGTGAGATAAATGTTAATGACATGAGGTGCGTGTGTTCTCACCTCTTGTCCTGTGTGTCTTAGGTTGGGGTGTCCGGTGCTCCCCGGGAGTACTCAGCCTCTCTGCAGTGCACAGCGGTGCGCTCAATGTCAGCGGGTTGCCTCCTTGGCCGGAGGGGGGGAAGGGCAGGGAGAACACATATGGGACACAGGACACATAAAGGGAAAAAAACAACATTGATATGAACAGCAATGTGGGTGAGGCAATAATGGTCCCAGACCACCGCCCCCACCTTGCCTTCGGGAAGGTGGAACTCCTCCAGCGCCCCTGGTTCCCTCCTCCCCTCCACAGGGCTCCTCCGCTCCTTCCTCTCCCAAGGACTTTCTCGGCTACCTGGGCATCCGCCCCAGCCCGAGTCTGTAGACGCACAGCGACGGCCAGACTTAAGCCCCCGCCGGCAGACAAATTGTACCATTATGTGCGTGGTATCTCTTGCCATGAGCTATCCTCTAGCACTTCTAAAGAACTGACTCTACCGTCAAACCCCCCCCCCCCCCAACTTATTCGCGTTCCTAACTAAGTAACCGAGCTTACCTCCAGCTCCCCTCCCACCCTATAACTAACTCGAAACCCCCCCCATAGCTTTTATTCGGTCCCCCTTGACCTCTTGTTCTGCCTCCCGTTGTCCCCTTCTGGGGCCTTGCAATTGTTTTCATCATGCAGTCAACATGCAATCTTTCTGTGCCTAACTCCCAGCCCCCCTCTTCTCCTCCTTTCCCCCCCCCTCTTCTCCTCCTTTCCCCCCCCTCTTCCCCTCCTTTCCCCCCCCTCTTCTCCTCCTTTCCCCCCCTCTTTTCCTCCTTTCCCCCCCCCTCTTCTCCTCCTTTCCCCCCTCTTCTCCTCCTTTCCCCCCCTCTTCTCCTCCTTCTCCCCCCTCTCCCCCTTCTTCCCCCCCATCATCCCCTTCTTCCCCCCCTCTCCCCCTTCTTCCCTCCCCTCTCCCCCTTCTTCCCTCCCTTCTCCCCCTTCTTCCCTCCCTTCTCCCCCTTCTTCCCTCCATTCTCACACTCCCAGTCTGGTGTGTCCCCGTGTCACTCTTAGTCCCGGGCATCCTCCTCCTCGGGTCTCTCCAGCGCTCCTCTCGGCCTCCGTATGCTTACGCTGCGGCTCCTCCCCCTTTGGTCAGTGTCGCCGCCATCTTGGAGGGTCCTGTTTGTCTCCCTGCAGGTTTTCTCGCGGGATTTTTCAGTTCCTTCCCTGTGACGTCACCAGGTACCACCCTCAGCCAAATGATCAGTCGGAGAGGAACCAAGATGGCCGCCAGACGTGGAACACTGCTGCTTGGCTGCGGAGGCGGCTTGGAGGTAAATGTAACTTGGATCAACCGGTTCCCCAGACGGCTCTCAACATTAGAGCCTTAACGCTGTAAACTGTGTAAACTATGACAATGTCAGGTGAGCCGGTTTACCCTTTTGTCGTGGGTAAATTTTCTTTTAACGATTTAATTTTATTTTTGTTGTGTGTTTTCTCCTTTGCCTCCAGCCCTCCTCACTTAGGACTCTGAGGCTGTCGGTTCTTGTTAGATTTCCCAGCTTCCCTCCATGTTGGGTCTGGGGTTGCACACTCAGTAGCTGCCTCTGCAGGGGCCTTATCCTGCAGCCCGAGTTTGGCCAGGAAACTCCCCCCTTCCTCCAGCTGCCGCAGGGTGTGTGGGACGCCATTGCGGATCACCATCAGGCCAAACGGGTATAACCAGCGATAGCGAACTCCCTCATCGCGTAGTACTTTCGTAATAGGTGTAATTTTTTTCCGTTTAAGGAGGGTAGCGGGGGAGATGTCCTGAAAGACTTGCATCTTATGGCCTTCAAATAGTGCCTCATTCCGGGTCAGTTGACAGAAGGACTCTTTGGTCCTGAAGAAATGAAAGCGTACTATGATGTCGCGGGGGGGGTCTCCTGGTTGTGGCCTCGAGCGCAGGGCTCTATGGCACCTGTCTAAATGGGTGTCTCGCTCCGACTTCTCTGGCATGAGCTGCTGGAGCCATCTGGCCACAAAATCCTCCGGATCCGTCTCTTCCTCCCTGACCCCCCGGATCCGCACATTGTTTCGGCGGTCCCGATTATCTGCGTCCTCCTGTCTGTCGGCGAGGTCCCGCATCTCCTCTTTCAGTTGGGCAAGTTTTTTTTCAGTTTTCTGTTGGGCCTTAATGGAGGAGTCAAGTTTCCTTTCAAGGGAGTCTGTTCTGATCCCTATGCTGCCTAAATCCGCCCTCAGAGCGGTCAGTTCAGACTGAAAGCAGCGTTTTATGTCCATACAGAACTCCCGCATGTCCCGTCGTCGCATTATCTGGTCGTCCCTTTCATGATCAGCCCCGTCTTCCCCTTCAGACTCGGAGCCGCTATGTATAGGCCCCTCGTGGTTTTTGGCGGGGCCCGCTTCTCCCTTGGCAAAATAGTCGGTTAAGACCGACGAGGTCCGCTTCGATCTCGTTGCCCTTGACATCCCTGCAGCTTCGGCGGGCTTTGGGGGTTTTCCGGTGAGTGTCGGCGTAGTTTTTGTGCTTTATTTATTTATTTTCGTGCCGGCTGTGAACGGAAACTATAACTCACATGTCCATGCAGCCAGCCGTCGCGCATGCGCCCATAGTAAGGAATTTAATGACTTGAAGAAGGAAATTGCACAAAGATGGTGGACACTGTCTTGGAAGTGCCAGTGGGAAGAGAGAGGGTACAAATGAAGGAACTACACGTGATGAACCGTAAGAAATATAATAACAGAATGCCAGATTTGCATATCATGTTCATGACATTATCACTAACAACTGTTACAGTTAATTATATTCCCTTTAACAGGAGAAAACACTGTTAAATGATATGTTATTTTCCTTAAAGATACACTGTTACTCCTAGCGTGACATTAAGTTTAGGTTAGCGGCATCTTAAGTGACTCTATAGAGATGTATTGATCTGGGTCTATATGATAATTGATGTTTGATGACACGCAGTTGTTTTGTATAAAGAAAATAACATTCTCACACCAATTTGGTAGAGATTTTTTTAAAGTATTATTGTCTAATTCTATACACTCAATAGTGTTAATTTGGGTAGTTTGCCCTTGAAAATCCCCATAAAATATTATAATTTTGGGTAAAAAACAGGCCACATTGCCTCTCTGGAGAATATACAATTACCCTGTAAAAAAGTTTAGGGACATATATCTCTTTGCCCACTATGAATGATCAGAAGAAAATAGCACACCAGTCTTATATAAATAAAAACATACATTTATTTGCTGTATTAATGATGATGTGTCAACACACCTTCATCAGGACCCTAACGGGAAATTGTATAACAGGTTCGGACCATGTATAAAAGAATGAACATGTGCCAGAAGGCCAGGACACTGCAGTACAGAAGCATGCTGAAGAGGTACAGTAGTTTCTGCTTATGTTCCTGTCAGATCTGAGACTTGTGACCTACAGTAACTGTGTTTCAGTGCCAAAAGAGATAAGCCCTTTCTTGTAGCTCTCCCAAACCCTCTCCCCAATTAGTGAAAATATTTATTTTCCTTTAATCTATGTTACTGTAATGACAATTATTTTTACCGTTGGTTAATTCTATAGTACCCGTGTGCCAGATAACGCAGCCAAGTTTTTCATTGACTTTCTCAAACCTTACATCACTGCCACGTCATTTTTCTCGGTTCCAAATGTCCTGTGTTATCCTCTCTAACAAGGGTATAAATATCAGGACCGGAGCTTGTGTTGCTCCAACCAAAAAAAGAAGACACTAGCACACAAAGCTTGTCTCTTCTTCTTCTAGCAAAATGAATTCTTTCATTTGCACTCTTGCTATCTTCATGGCTCTAATGGCTGCAGGTGAGTTGATTCTTTCTATTTATGATGTTTCATGTACCCACATCTTTGCAGAAATATTTGCCAAAACAACATTTTGCTGTTGGTTTGTGTACTAGAAAAAGCATAATTTTCTGAGTAGTAAAATATACTCTTCTACAAGTCATATACAAATCGGGATGCAGGGTTTTATGTAATAAGGTCTCCCGCCTTCAAAGGTGGAGCGATAAAATAGCACTAGAATAATCAAAGATAAGAAAAATCCTTTAAATTCAAATTATTTGTAATTACATATAGAGAGTGTAGTGTCAAACACACAAGTCTGTCTAATCAAGATCAGCACATGAGTAAGCACAGTACACCATGCACTCTCCCTTGTCCCTTCAGAGATGCTACTGAACTAACCTGCTTTATTTTGCTCTGTCTCTATCCTTTATTGCAGTGCATTGCAACAAATGCAAACAATGTTGGAGTCTCAATACTAAGGAATGTTGTGATGAAAAAGAAACTGATTGTGGAACGTCTAATTGTATAACATACTCAGAATTATGCACCTTTAGTGAGTAACTATTTACAAAACCAAGTATTGCTGTATCCAATATTCCATATGTTTAAATGTAACAGGTAAATGTATTTCACAAGTGGAAAAAATAATATATAATTTAAATTTACTGAGATCCTGTTGGTGTATGTATGTTTGTATGTATGTCTTTTTTTATACAGTGCCATTAATGTACATAGCGCTTCCCAGCAGCAATACATGTGGTGGAAAGATAAATGGTATTTTCCTGGTTTGAGGGGTACCTGTGAGTGTTTAGGACCCAACAAACAATCCTTTGTTGTAAGTATTGAATTATACATCAACATCAGTAATTGAATATGGAATTAATTAACAATTAATTAACAATGAATTGAGAATAAAAAATATATAGATTGTGAATACATCTACTCTTAATCTATTTGACCAATGTTGGCTGTAGTGGAGACTATTAGGTAAACACGTACATTGGTGAAAAGAATGGGAGGCGCGCACGGACATGGGTCTCATGACACACTAAAGTGCCCTTTTTATTCATTTTTTGACTTTGGGTCCTTCCTGCTCCATTTGGCTCGTGCGCTCCTCCCATTCTTTTCACTTCTGGTAAACCATCGTTGGAAGCAGCACAGCCTGTCAGCCATCCAAGGATATGTGAGTACTTGCATTCATTCAGGGGAACCTGCTGATGAGACTGAGGGTGAGTGGGCCTGCACTACCCACCACCTGTCTTCAGGAGGGTAGTACCCATTCTGGTTGTTATATACTACTACCATTACTACTCATACGGATACCTTGGGAAGGTGGTTTTGGCAATATTATATTCCGTTTTTCCTGGCGTAGAGCGCTTTTGCCAATTTTTCTATCTAAACACGTACATTGGGAAGCTTTCCTATTACTTAATTGTTATATGATCAGAACACTTCCTTAGAGGATAACACAAAGTCTTAGATTACAAAGAGAATAAATGTTCTTCTTGCATAATAATTTCCTATCAAATACATGAATACTGGTATAATTGTGAAGCACACTGTACAAATCAGAGGGGGTATATCTCTGTCTTACAGTACATTGTGTACAAGCTATTAATGAACCCCTGCATTACTGCACTTCTGATAAAGCTTTATGTATAGTACCTACAGCAGATATTTTGCTTACACATTGTTGGAAAAAACACTCCTCTTCTCACCTACAGTACAACAGGCCAACATAATTACAATTCTCATATATATATATGTCAGAATTGAAAATACATACTGTCAATTTAAATTCAAATAATTTGCCTAAAGTACCATATATTTCAGACATTTTCTAAAACCTGCTAATCAGGAAACGCGGAAATCAAGAAAACTTTTCTCAATATATACTTGAGATTCGACACAGTACACAAAAAAATATCTCTTTTTATAAATCATCAATGAAAACACAATTATAGACTCTCTTAAATATGCAAACAACACTTCATACAAGAAATACAAAAAGAAAATAAATCTGTAATCGTAGGATAATAGTGCCCAACAAGATACACATACAGTATATAGTACAGAACTGGCCCACTGGATAAAGGGACTGCATCTGAAACTAATAACATTACATTAAAAGCAGGGGAGGCTGGTTCAAATTCCTGTGTCAACTCAATTCGACCTTCGCAATTTATTCTATCTTCATGTGCCTTCCTGTGCCACTAAAATTAGATTGTCAGTTCTACAGAGAAGGGACTTATGGTTTATTATTTGTTAAAAAAAAAATCATACCAGCAAATATGTTAAAACAATTATAGTAACCCACATAGAAATGGACCTTACTGGTCAATAATGCTCTGGCTTTATTGACCAGTAATGTAGTTGATTGAGTAGATAGTACGGGGAAAGGTTAGACAATTACATAAAAAAGGAAATTAAACTAATTGAATTATGGACTCCTTACCCAACAGAACAAAAAGAGCCAATCTCAAGTCTATTGGGGAAATCTCGCCACCAGCGCAAGTACAGTATTTCTCCCGGGTTTGCATTTTGGACTTTGCGGAGGTACTACAATACCAGATATAGACATTTTGGTCATATAGCATGGGTTTGCAAAGCTGAAATTAAATTTCTTCCCAAAAATTCCCTTCTCACACGGTTTGGACATGTGACAAAGGATCTGTGCCACATGTTGTTGTGCATTAGTAACGTATGCGATAAAGACACGTTACTCATGTACACTACCTAAAGCTAGTGCAATTATTGTTATAGTGTGGATAACTTTGATATTTTTACACTTTGTAACTTTTTCCATTATTTATAGTGTCCTTCCTTCATTTATTTTAATTGTATATAATTAATTATTATTGTAGAGCATTGTATGAATAAACATTATTGTACACTGTACGAGGTCACAGAAATATATTCTACATTCACTTTAATCACTAAAACCCATACTATAGTTTATGATGTGTCTCAGACAAGAATATGATCCCTAATATATATCTTTGTACTGTATGACACGTGTAACTTTTTGTAATAAAAGGGTTAAGGCCTACAGTATTCTCAGTACATTGCTTGTAGGTTATTCCAAGAAATAATACATCAATCCCCTTCACCTGGATGTTAGTAATGCCAGGTTTTGGTGAGACCTAATTAGCGTGGTGTTATACCCATGCGCGAACATTACGGAGGTTTGAGGATCGGCTTTTTTAGGTAAACGTATGTTTTACCTATATGAGTAAGCCAGACGTCCGTTAAAATGTATCGATGCAATATTCTTCACATAAACGCCGTCAGCATAAACGCAAATCATCATTGTGGATATGCATTTGGGTATCGACGCGATAAATAGCGGTAACGTAGTGATTAAATATTTAGCGGACTTCTGAGGATCTACACCATAGAAATTTCCTTCCGTTCTTTCTTTTGCTCATACTCTCTCGTTTAATTCTCTCTCCTTTATTTCTTCCATTCTCTCTTTTTGGGTCACACTCTACTGTATATTGTCCAAAGCGCCGGGTTCAGGCTATTTTCTGAATAAATCCCAATTTTCAGCTGACAAAAGCCTGGATGAACATTTCAGACAATACAGAAATACCCCTTTGTCTGCACTGCTAAATGCCCCATCACATACTGTATGTACAGTACACTCCTTCACTCTGTTACTTTCCTCCGTGCCTTGAAGGTTATTTTGCTACCGTGACTGACAGGTTTTCCTCCTGTGTATCCAACCCAGATGGTAAACGCTACGAATCAATCAGAAAAGGTTGTGGAAGTGAAGATCTGTGTAATAAGCTTTTCAGTATCTCCACCAATATTGGAGTTACAGCCCGGATCCACACTGCCTGCTGTGATAAAGACTACTGCAATGCAAACCTAAACTTTATCAGTAAGTATAAATAGGTTTATGAAATTATAAAAGATCCTGAAACTTTACATTCCCCTGGTAATATTTTCAAAACCTCAAACATCATTTTGTTTCAGTGGAAATGTTTGAAAAGGGAAAGTACACCGTTACAAGATGGCACATGCATACCAAACAGCAATGAACAGATTGCAGCGTTAGAGGGCACAAAAGCCCCTCACCCCTTTATTACAGTAACTGATGAGTAATATCTCTATACAATATCATCTAGTAACGTTGCATCTTGTCCAAAATACAGATGTAGCAATCGTTATTACTCCAGCTAATGCACCGAGCTGCAGTAACGCTGCCATGTTATTTAACACAAGATTTCTCGCAGTTCTATTGAAAGTAATGGGAACGCATGCTTTATCTCCGTGTTATGCCTGAGTACTTCAAGCACTAACAGGAGTAATAATGCCTGCTATACATGTACACTCTTCAGCTAAAGTTTGTATCATGATTGATCTTTTTTTTGCCTTTTCATACTACTAGGATCTTGAGATTTTTTTTAGTCAAAGAATTAGGGACATATTCTATAATCTCCAAGACCCCTGGTCCTGTGGTATTGGATGGAAAGCCCCATTGCAGTCTGGGGGTATCAGAGCTCACAGAATAAGGGTCATTGGTTGTTATTCTAAAACCGCTTAAGCAGCCAATTGGGCAGTTTTCTGTCTGAATTCCCAAATAAAAGTCAATGGGAAATAGTGGCTGAAAATGGCCTGATTGGCTGCATCGGAGGATATAGCAGAAGACCCATAGGGCCTCATGCAGAGAGCAGCGCTATGCAAAATTGGAGAGGGGGAAAAATGTAACCTTTTTTGGAGAGTTTTTATGTCCATATGCAGAAAGGGCAGAAAACTGCCTTTCTGCATATGGAGAGTTTCAACCAGCGCTATTAGCGCTATTAGCGCTGTTGAAACTACTGGGGAAAAAATCGGGGTTTTTTTTTTTTTCCCCTCCACCGGCCGCGGAGCGCCAGCTGCTTGGTGGAGAGGAAAAATGTTGAAAATCGCGCCATTTTTTTGGCGCGAACAGCCACTAGATGGCGATCGCGGCTCTCTGCATACGGCAGAAAAAAAAACTGGTGAGATTTGAAACTCTCCAGCCGCGCGGCGAATATAAAGGGAAAGAAAAAAAAAATGGCGCTTTTTTCAAATCTCGCCATTTTCGGCTGTTTTTAGCGCGATTTTCGCCGGAAAATGGCGAGATTGCTATTAGCGCTGTTCTCTGCATAGGCCCCATAGTCTTCTGGATATTAGTGTCCCATTTAAATAAACTTGGCTAGAACCAATTTAACTAATTCAAATGAAAATGACTTCACAGCATATTACATGGGGCAGTACTGTATTTGCACTTTGTGAAGTCACAAAATGCACATCTTGTTTTCATAAAGTGCTGTGTTTTCCTGATTGGTGTCAAAATGTGACCTCACACTGTCTCTGTATAAAGATAATGGGGTAAGATTTACCCAAAGGTGCAAAGTCTTAGTGCTACTTAACCCCTCTGTAAATGAATTAACCTTGAACAGTTTATGGGACTGTATACCTGAGTTTAACCTTCACACTCCCCCACCCCTTCTTGATAAAAGTGTACGGGTGTACACGAAACGCATAGGAGGGTGCTCACCTCCGTTTGTTTTATGGATTAATAAAGGGTCATTCTTCATCAAACCTTGGACCCACTTCTTTGGCTGTGCGCCAGTTTTTCTCTTCTCTCTACCTGAGTTTAACCTTCACACTCCCCCACCCCCGTCCCCAAGTTTACTCTAGTAAAGGAAAATACTACAGACTAATTATTACAGAGTGGTACTCTCAGGTCTTAAAGCCAGAACAGTTAATGAGATACGCATGACACATGATTACATACATTACGGCGTGGCTCTTACATAAAGGGCAGACACACTATTTTACATGTTATTTTTTGTTCTATGTAACCCCAGCTAAAGTCAAAAGACAACACAGGTAAATGCAAACAAGTAAAGATGATGATGGCTCATTTACTCTATGCTAAAGGATGTATATTTAACAAAATGTTTCCCAGTTGCATCGTGGGTTTTCATTTTGATATTCTTAACTACAAAATAATAATTGATGACTTTACACTAGATATCCCTTATTGCAAAGCTTAGGCCCAGATCCTCCTAGGATTGTTTAGACACTTTACTTGATGTTAACCTACATGGTACTGAGTATATTCAAAGAACAATAACACAGGTTCAAAACATGTTTTCTACTGTAAAGAGCATTGTATTAACTATAATGGATCCTAAGGATAATAACATGCAAATATTATAGCATTATTATAGCATTGCATATCCTCTAATGTCCAGTAAGGTTAACATAAACTTAAGTCACCATTAGGTATGATTTAATAAGCATACTTAATATCAATATCGTAAGATAACACAGTTTATTGCTACATTATTGGCTAAACTGGTAAAAAATCTAGGAATTATTAAAAAACCCTGCTCCCTGATTGGTCAAAATTCCAGGCATTAATCACCAGTGACCCCTGGAATTTCAAGCACCCAGCCAGATCAAGGATCAGGGATTTTTTTTACTTACATTGCTGGATCGGGGGGAAGGTAAGTAGGTGGGAGGGAAATAATCATCATTCGGGAGAAAAGGGAGGTAAAAATCATCCGTGGGGATGAAGAGCGCTTCAAATCAACCAGGGTGGGAGGAGAGATCTGGAGGTGAACCAGATCAGCAGCTGGGATGTCCAGAGGTTGGCTGGAGGAGCAGAGCAGCAGGTGGATGGATGGATGTCCGGCTGAGATATATATATATATATATATATATATATATATATATATATATATATATATATCATGTAATGTGAGCATGAGATAAAAAGGTGCACTGTGTGCTCATTTGCATGTCATTTCCCAGAATCCCTTGCTGCAGTGGAAGTGCTGTTTGCTGGGTGATAATGGTGAAAGACAGGGTTGCAGACCTGTCTAAGACATGCAAATGAATATACAGGAATATTTACAGTTGCTTTATGCTTTACTGTGGACGGTTTTAGTCACTTTTTTTACCCACCATAACCTTAATAGTGGTAATATATATATATATATATATATATATATATATAAACAACATTACCATTCTCTCGTCCGGTAAAGAAAGACTGCACTCGGTTCAGTAATCATGAAAAACTGTATTGGGCATCTGAATAGAAAAGATAAGTCACCCAATCCATGGATTCTTATTTACTCTATATACACAGGCGGCACACTTTATTCGAGTGCGGCTCATTCCGCAAGCCGGGAAATGTCCCGGCTTGCGAGCCGCACTCCCTCAGCGTGCCGCGCATCACCGATCATAAGATGTGCCTGGTAACTCTGACGGTCCTTACAGGACGTGATACAGACTTTATAGTTTAGTTATTTGGAATTAATGTTGACAGATTGCATTATGTTAAATACCTTAATATCATTTAATTGAAAACAGAATTATGTGCATTTATTTTCATTATAACTAGTGATAGCAAATAGATATTATTAGTGTAATTTTACTTATAATAGCGATACTGCAATACGAATCTCTTTTATTAACCTACAGTATATAATGAATGAAACACGTGTGCTGCGTCACATACAGTACATGTTTGGTTCATACATAGAAACTCAATTATATCCTAACAATAGAAACACATTCCCTTTCTGTGCACCCAAATATCTAACTAAGGTTATTTTTATGCTTTTGTCACACATAAGATTATTATTGTACATAGGCGCGCACAAGCGCAATTACATTTTAGGTATTGGTGCATTCATTTTATAGCAAAATTGCCATTTGCAACACTTAGTAAATAGCCCCATTGTTCCACAGATAACAGGGGCCCTATCGCAGCAGTCTGCCCTAATCACCCTTTTTGTTTGTATTTTCTCCGAAGACCTTTCCAACGCTGTTTTTATTTGTTAAATCTCATGCTTCCTTCAGGAGATATAAGCGTTTCAAATAATAAATGTCCAGGTGGTTAAAATGAAGCTCTGCTCAGAGCCCAGTGCAATGTAAAAGTTACCAAGGTAACCGCGGAAGATCGAGATTAGGAAAATCATGATTTTTAAAAAATGTTAAAAATATTTTTCAGAAAGCAGAACATGCTCATGGGCTAATAGAGTCACATGATCAGTTAAACTTGTATACAATTTGAAAATAATGGCTCAGGGATTTATAATTTCATTATTCTGCATGGAATTATCAACTCAAATTAAAATATATCTTAGTAAAATAAGTTAGCAGCATATTAATGACCCAATGATTGAGATGTCAAGTTTACAGTACATTGTATCTTTTTATTCCCTTTTAGATGGCACGGATCCCCCACAAAATTCCCTTAGATGCCCATCCTGTTTTGATGGCACTAGTACAGACGAATGTATTAGTGATAAGACTGTGAACTGCATCCAAGGTGAAGGACAATGTGTAGACTATAGAGGAGTGGTACAGTTATCAGGTAAGGATTACGTATCCATTGACCACACCAGAGACCTTCATTATTTCTACAATGAAGGTGTTTTTGGCTCTGCAATAATAGCAAAGAAAGCTTGCCCAGCACCCGCAGGATACCACTTACAATTCCTGCAGAACTTGCTTGCATAGTCACCTCATTAGGTTCTAGTTGAAATCCCTGAATGTTACAAGATAACGACAGCCGCAACAAAATACACAACATTTCCTGGGAAACAACCGCCCATCGTCAGGTGTTCAGGAGATGAAGGGTGGCGGTTCTCCCAAAACGTTATACTTTTATTTTCTGCGCTTCAATGTGTCAATAAATTGTGTCACTGAAGTCGTTAAAATACCCCGGGGTGCCGTCGGGATATTGTAACATCGTGGGGTTTGTTTTGGCCCCTGATAGGAATATGTGAAATCAGATATATATATTCTGTGTATCTAAGTGTAAATATATAAATGGGATTTCAAATATTATATACAATATATACTGTGCATAGGGGCTTGAAATAATGGTACAGGGGGTGCAGCAGCCCGCCGGCTTCATACATATTTACATTAGGGTAATGTATGTATGTTATTGTATATGACACACACACAAAACATTATTCCTGCCCTTCTGAGTACATACAGTGGCGAGAACACGTTTGTGAACCCTTCAGCATTTTCACATATTTCACAGATTTTAAACCTAAAACTGTATTAGACTTTAATCTACGGAAAGTCCTAATAATAGATCAAGATAACATGATCAAACAAATGACACAAAAACATGATACTTTTTCAACATTTATTTACCCACAAATAATTTAACATTCAATATTCTTGTGTGAAAAATGGTGACCCTTTAGATTCAGTACCTTGGTGGCGCCCTCTTGAGCAGCAATAACTTAGACTAAACATTTCCTGTAACTGCTGGTCAGTCTCTCACTTACGTTTTGAGGAATTTTGACCCATTCCTCCTGACAGAACTGCTTCAACTCAGCAACATTTGAGGGCTTCCTTGCATGGACAGCTTGTTTCAGGTCCTGTCACAACATTTCGAAGGGGTTTAGGTCCAGTCTTTGAGAAGGTCTTTCAAAAATGCAGAATTTATTCTTCTGCATCCATTCCTTTGTAGATCTGCTTGTATATTCAGGATCATTGTCTTGCTGCATGACCCACATTTGCTTCAGCTTCAGCTCACAGACGGATGGACTGACATTCTCCTCTAGAATCTTCTGATACATTGCAGAATTCATGATTGTTTCAATGATGGCAAGCCGTACAGGTCCTGAGGCAGCCCCAACATATCCCACCCCCACCACCACGATTGACATTTGGACTGAGGTTCATTTGCTCAAACACAGTATTTGCTTTCCGCCAAACTTAACCTTTCTCCTTGAGGCCACAAAGTTCCACCTTTGACTCATCTGCCCAGACAACATGGTTCCAGAAGACTTGTGGATCATCTACAGTATGTGCTCTTTGGCAAACTTCAGACAGGCACTAATGTTCTTTTTAGAGAGCAGTGGATTCCTCCTGGCTATCTTTCCAGAAACACTATTCTGTTCAGTCTTTTTCTGATTGTTGAGTCATGAACACTCACATTAGCCAAAGAGAGAGTGGCCTTCAGATCCATGGATATTACACTGGGGCTCTTTTTAACTTTCTAGATGATTTGCCGGTTGTAGTTGGAGAGGTTTTGGTAGGACGACCACTCATGGGTAGAGTGACTGTGGTCTTGAACTTTCTCCATGTCTGACAGTGTATTGGTAGAGCCCCAAGACCTTAGAAATGTTTGTTTTAACCCCGTTTTAGACTGATGAGTCAATCACTGCTTTTGAGATTTATTTTGATTATGGCATGACGTGTTTCCACACATCTGTATGGTGAAGACCAGACTTCCAAAGTTTCTGATCTTTATATAAGGTGGGGCCTCTTAAACTCATACCTGAAGATCTACCTAATTAATTAAACACCTGATTGTAATTGTCCTTTTTAATTTAGCTTATAAAACTAGGAGTTCACTTACTTTTGCACATACTCTGGTTCTTAATTACTCACTGTTTGTCTAATTCATACATCATTTTGTTTGAAAAGACCTGGAATTGGTTCATATAAAACATATTGGATATTTAAGAAAAGACTGGTTTTGATTTAAGAAGATCCTCATGGAAACTATGGAATTTCCGTAATTATCATTTGGGGTTCATAAACTACTTAGTGCCACTGTATATACTGAGAAGTGCAGGAACTATATACATATTATTGGGTAGTTGCATCAGGAAATGGAGGGGATGGATGCAAGCTGCTTTATAGTCTCAGAACTTCTGGCAATCAGTTTTGGATATTCCCCAGGTTTATTACATGAAGGAACAGACACAGGAACAGCTTCTTATTTCTCTGCTCATGCTTTAAGTTTTCTTTCTGGGGTATAAGTCTATACAGTATATGAAGACCAGGGTATAATGGGATCCAAATTGGCCCATCTCTAAGAAAAAGAGATGAGAAAGACATGGGATGCATAAACGAATAGAGACAGGAGGTAGAAAGTGATAGGGAGCACAGAGGCGAAGGAAAAACATGTCTAGTAATATTAATAATAATAATCATAATAATTGCTTGTTCTTCTATAGCGCTGCTAGTTTTATGTACTGTAGCGCTTTACAGAGACATTTTGCAGACACAGTCTCTGCCCTGTGGAGCTTACAATATATGTTTTTGGTGCTTGAGGCACAGGGAGATAAAGTGACTTGCCCAAGGTCACAAGAAGCTGACACCGATAATTGAACCAGGTTCACCTGCTTCACACTCAGTGCCAGTCAGTGTCTTTACTTACTGGGGAGAGGAGGCAAAGGGGAGGGGGGAGAGGTACAGAAAGTGTACACAGGAAATGTACAGAGATAGTACATGGGGAGAGGTATATAGAGAGAACATGGGGAGACGTAAAGAGAGAGTACATGGGGAGAGGTACAGGAAGAGTACATGGGGAGAGGTACAGAGAGAGTACATGGGGAGAGGTACAGAGAGAGTACCTGGGGAGAAGTATAGAGAGAGTTCCTTGGGTAGATGTATAGAGAAAGTACATGGGGAGAGGTATAGAGAGAGTACCTGGGGAGAAGTATAGAGAGAGTTCCTTGGGTAGATGTATAGAGAAAGTATATGGGGAGAGGTACAGAGAGAGTACCTGGGGAGAAGTATAGAGAGAGTACATGGGGAGAGGTACAGAGAGAGTACCTGGGAAGAAGTATAGAGAGAGTACATGGGGAGAGATATAGAGAGAGTATCTGGGGAGAAGTATAGAGAGAGTTCCTTGGGTAGAGGTATAGAGAGAGTACATGGGGAGAGGTATAGAGAGAGTACTTGGGGAGATTGAGGAAGTGGTGGGAAAGGAAAAACATGGATCTCAGGGTGAAACAAACAACGGGGAAAAGGAATAATCAAACAGGTGAAGGGAAAGAGATCGGGGGCAAAGAATGAAGACAGATGAGAATAAAACATGGTAAACATTACAAGGAAAAGGCTGAAGCAGTAATTATTTTTCTCTGTAATAATTGATTATAATTTAGTCAATTATTTTAATTATCAGTAATAAAGTGCAGCAATAATGCCATAAAAATCATTCATATTGAGGAAAAAGAGGGGGGTACCCAATACTCTCCTATTCTATAGGAAATATCAGTGGTAAAGAGGTGCACAGGGATAGCAAATACGGTATACACAAAAAGGTTGAAAGAGACAACCCAAAGACACCTGACTGCACTCAATTTACCAAGTTTAGACACTGGTTAGTAGCCGGAAATATTCAATCCGTGGGACAGTAGTATCCCTTATAGCTACTCCAATAACAGAAATAAAATAATTTATTTTAATGGTATATAAACAACATATCAAACACACACTAACATATAAAAACAATTAAAATAAAGGATGCTAATACCGGACGTAAGCCACACTTTCCCTTGAGGGCTATAGTCTTAATATTAAGCCCTTGTAAAGTGGAGGGACTGATTGGTATCAGTGGTAATCAGCGTCTAATACGTAGATCTCTCAAAGGTACGAAGCTTGTAATACAAGAATAATTATTGGCAACGTGTAACCTATGTATAGTGTTCAGGCACGGGAACTGATATAGGTATTGCATGTAGACGCTGTATCTATTAACCAATCCAATTGATAGCATATAAATCTTTAAGTCCCATTAGACATGCGCATGGTGATAACAGGAATGTACCTCATATGTACAGCTGCAGCAATATATTTATATATATACATTGAATGGTACAATATCCCTGGAGGCAACTTCAGTGTGATTAAGATAAACACAAATGGTCTGTTAGTTAATATGGCTCAGATTTTCTGCCACACACTGTATATATAATATATAATATATATATATATATATATATATATATATATATATATATATATATATATATATATATATATTCACCATTTATTGCTTTCCCAAAGGGAGAAGTAAGACATTTGTATAAATAAAAATATAGAGACAGTACTGAGCAGTTATATTAGCGTTTGCATGTCCTATACCTTTATATTAAAAACACGGTGCTGTGTGTGAGGTGTGAGAGTAATGCGGCTAACACAATGTATGTGCTATCATTTGTCTTGCAGATGGCTCAGTACACAAGTACTCTCTCAAAGGCTGTATCACCACCGGCGGGTGTGATGCTGGGTTTCTCGTTTTACCGGGAACTAAGGAATTGAAATGTGTCAAATTTGAGTGTACTACTCCGGCTACAACTGCAGCTTAGGATTCTCCCACAACTCTGGCTGGGAGTACTGAGGCAACTGGGGCTCCACCTACTAAATCGTCTTCTCCTCTAACTGCTTATCAATTAGTTGCTAACACAAGTTGAACCTGTGTCATATTTAGCGATATGATGCATGTATGAAGTACTCTTTCCTTATCCTTTGCTCTAGTGCGATTTCTGTTCTGTATGTTTCATGAGTTATTCATACAGACTTTCTGATTAATAAAGATTTAACTGCAGACTCTATACGGTTTGTTTCTTAACAAAGTTGTTCCTCTTTTCTCAGACACACATATCTTATACTATATTAGTGAAAGCACTGTATGTTTGCCTGCCTGCCTGGATGTCCGGTGTCCCTAGGGGAAATCTCATTGGTCCCTTGGCCCGCCCGCCCCCGCACACCTCTCATTGGCCTGAGGCGGAGTGACGGGCCAAAGGACACACAGGGACACACACACACACAGGGAACACAGGGACACACACACACAGGGACACACACACACACACACAGACACACACACACACACACACACACACACACACACACACACACACACACACACACACACACACACACACACACACACACACACACACACACACGGACACAGGGACACAGTGACAGACACACACACAGTGACACACACACACAGTGACACACACACACACTGTTACATAAATTAGCGGGGCTCACAGTGTTAGCAGCACCCGCGCGCACCTCCTCCTCTCCCCGTGTCTCCCGCGCTTTCACCCCGACCCCCCCTCCTCCCCCGGCGCCGCTACAGTCAGCGGGACACACACACTATTATTACCCCTTCAGCGCCCCCCCCCCCACCCAGTGTCAGCGGCCGTGCGAGGCCCCCCCTCTATATCTCCCACCTCTCCCCCCCCCACACATATACATGCCCCCCCCTCCCCGGCGCTACAACTCACCCCTCCCCGGAAGGGGAACAGCCAGTGGCCAGGCAGGCTGCCTCGCGGCGCCGAGTGCCCAAGATGGCGGCGCCCGGGACACAGCGGGGGAGCGGCCACAACACGCTGCCTCCCGCCTCAGATCCACGTGGGACCTGCCGGATGGGTGAGTGAGCGGCCTTCACCCCCCCTTCACCTCCCCTCACCCCCCATCACCTCCCCTCACCCCCTTTCACCTCCCCTCACTCCACTTCTCCCTTCCACCCCCCTTCACCTCCCCATTTACCTCCCCCCCTCCACCCCCCCCTTCACCCCCCCCTTCACCTCCCCTCCACCCCCCCCTCTTCACCTCCCTTCCACCCCCCTTCACCTCCCTTCCACCCCCCCCCCTTTACCTCCCTTCCACTCCCCCCCCTTCACCTCCCCTCCACCCCCCCTTCACCTCCCCTCCACCCCCCCTTCACCTCCCCTCCACCACCCCACCTTCACCTCCCCTCCACCCCCCCACCTTTACCTCCCCTCCACCCCCCCCTTCACCTCCCCTCCCCCCCCCTTCCCACCGCTCCCCCCCCTTCCCACCGCCTCCCCCCCCCTTCCCACCGCCTCCCCCCCCTTCCCTCCACCTTCCCACTGCCTCCCCCCCCTTCCCACCGCCCCCCCCTTCCTACCGTTTCCCCCCTTCCCCCCATTCCCACCGCCTCCCAGCCCCCCTTCCCACCGCCTCCCCCCACCCCTTCCCACCGCCTCCCCACACCCCTTCCCACCGCCTCCCACCCCCCCTTCCCACCGCCTCCCCCCCCCCTTCCCACCGCCTCCCCCCCCCCCTTCCCACCGCCTCCCTCCCCCCTTCCCACCGCCTCCCTCCCCCCCTTCCCACCGCCTCCCTCCCCCCCTTCCCACCGCCTCCCACCCCCCTTCCCACCGCCTCCCACCCCCAGCCATCCCACCGCCTCCCACCCCCCGCCATCCCACCGCCTCCCACCCCCCGCCTTCCCACCTCCTCCCACCCCCCGCCTTCCCACTGCCTCCCACCCCCCGCCTCCCCCTTCCCACCTCCCACCCCCCGCCTCCCCCTTCCCACCTCCTCCCCCTTCCCACCACCTCACCCCTCCCCCCCCTTCCCACCACCTCCCCCCCTTCCCACCACCTCCCCCCCCTTTCCACCACCTCCCCCCCTCTGCCTTTCACCCACCGCCTCACAGCCGCTGCATGCACTCAACAGACACCCGCCACACTCAACACATACCTGCCGCCACACACACCTGCTGCCTCCCGCCCCTACGCACCAACATCACTGACCCACCGCCATCACTGACCCACCGCCTCACACCCTAGCAGGACCCCCACTCACAGACAGCACTCACAACCCACGCGCCAGCCGCCGCCTCACACCCTTGCAGGACCCCCACTCACAGACAGCACTCACAACCCACGCGCCACCCGCCGCCTCACACCCTAGCAGGACACACGACTCAGATTTTTACATCACTTATGCCACCAAAATATACATTGTACTGTGGTGTGGTTACAATAAACCATTTTTATACAACATCGTATTACATTTTCTTCCATCTTTCTTTTCAATATTATTATCCAACCTTTACAACAAACAGTCACCTATTGTTCCACGATTTATAAATAATACTACCTATTACGCATTTACAACCGGGCAACGCCGGGTCTCTCAGCTAGTATATATATATATATATATATATATATATATATATATATATATATATATATATATATATATATATATATATATAATGTGTGGTGTGTATATATGTATGTGTGGTGTGTATATCTACTATATATTTCAGAAATGTCTGTATGTTTGTCTGCATGCCCTGTGTCCCTAGGGCCAATCGCATTGCACCTTTGGCCTGTCACTCCACCTCAACACTGTCCCACCCCTCACCACACTGTCCCACCCCTCACTGACTCTCATTGGCCTTCGGCCAACACCACTGCCACACTGTCCCACCCCTCACCCCACTGTCCCACCCCTCACTGACTCCCACTCCTCACACACCCCCTCACCTGAGCGTCTCAGCTCCGCATCGCCGGGGGGAACCGCCGAGCAACCCGAGGAGGAGCGCGGCCCGGTGCGAGGTAAGTAACCGCACGGGAAGAGATCTTTCACCCCCGGCCCGGCCCTTCACCCCACCCGGCGCTTCACCCCACCCGGCCTGGCGCTTCACCCGGCCCGGCGCTTCACCCGGGCCGGCACTTCACCCCCCCCCCGCCCTGGCCCTTCACCCCCCCCCCGCCCTGGCCCTTCACCCCCCCCTTCCCTGGCCCTTCACCCCCCCCCCCTGGCCCTTCACCCGCCCTGGCCCTTCACCCGGCCCTGCCCTTCACCCCCCCCCTGCCACATGTATACACACACACACACACACATGTATACACACACACACGTACACATACACAATGTATACAAACAAACATGTATACACACACACACACAAACATGTATACACACATGTATACACACACACACACACACATGTATACACACACACACGTACACATACACAATGTATACAAACAAACATGTATACACACACACACACAAACATGTATACACACATGTATACACACACGTGTGTATATATACACACACACACGTATACACACACATACACTATCCCCAGCACCACCACATCAGCACACCGGTATCCCATGCCCCCCCCCCCCCCCCAGCACACTGGCATTCTCGGCTCCCCACCATTCCCAGCCCCCATCAACACCATCAGCACCCACACATTGGCACCTCCCCATCGGCACACCCACATCCGCACCCCCACATCAGCAACAAACCCTCCCAAATCAGCACACCGATACAATCACCATCAGTACAGCCAAAGCAGAGTACCACCGCACACTGCCATGGGCCGCGTGGACCACTCCCCACCCAAATGCCACCCCCACACCACAAACATCCCGAGCAACGCCGGGGCTCTCAGCTAGTATATATATATAATGCAAAAGAAAAAAGAGCGCAAGTAACCAATAGTATAAAAATATATTTAAACAATTTATTATACCAGATAATGAATGTCTCTATTACGGTAAACAATATGAGATTAATGTAAAAACATAAAAATAGATAGAATATAAAAACAATAATGCTTTTGAAAAACAAAAATAACCCAACACAAGCTGCTACTCAATGGAGGAGGATAAACCTGTTAATAACAGACACACAATGCACAAGGGACTAACTCAGTGAGGGCAGACCGAGCAGATGGTAATGTGATATATAATCACATAGGTGAGCACAGAGGGAGAAACAGAGATGATAAACAGTTCCAGTGAAATATACGTACATGCAGTATATAGTGCTCGGTATAATCTCACCAATGTCCGCTCGTGAGCAGTAACAGCAGGAGACGGCTCCTAACGGAAGGAAGCCACAATATTGCCGATCCGGAAATGCATCTTGAGCCTAATTATTAACAAGCAAATGATGCCCCGATTGAGTGGGGGTAAGGGTGAGAGGGGGGAGGGGTGACCGTGCAGCCAAACCCCAGTCAGTCCGTGTACTTTAACTGCACAAGGACTTTACACTCCTTTAGGATGGAGAGCTAATTTCATGAGCACTGGATGCCTTGCTTCAGCTCCGTTTTACAAGATGGAATCCACCGCAACTTTGTGTCTCCTCTGGTCTCCGTCTCCCGTCCCACAGTGAATGTTTAGCAGAGAATTCTCAGCAGTTGATGGGTGATTAGAATGAAAAAAATGAATCACAATTTCGCCTTCAGATCTGTGGAACTGCCATGGGGCCCAGGTTTGCCCCTAGTTATGTCAACCTATTTATGGTAATGCCTTCAAGTTTGCTAGCAGGCTTAAGACGCTTTGGCCAAAGGGTTAACTATATGACCATTTTTCAAGAGAATATATAGGTATTGCACTGTGTATTTTTGTCGCATTGGAAGTAGCTTTGGTCATCTTTCTTTGTTTTTTGTTGTATACATTTAGCCATGCACACTAGCACTCCTTTTGACCCTTATATACATATATATTATGTGGTAATGTTTGGGGTTTCTCAGAGCGTGGTCGGGGTCACAAACAGAGGTCGGAGGCAGGCGGCAGCATGATTGGGGTCACAAGCAGAGGCAGGCGGCAGATAGCGTGGTCGGGGTCACAAGTAAAGGTTGGCAATGAGGAGACAGGAACAGGACTGGGAATCAGGAACAGGACTGGGACTCAGGAACAGGACTGGGATTGAGGAACAGGGCAACAGCAAATAGCATCAGCAATAAAAGCAGCAACAGCGAATACAGGATCCTAGCAGGTGCTGGAGGAACCAGTATAAACAGACAAGGAGGAACAGGAAAGTGAGGTTTATATAGGTCTGGCTGGAGGCATGGGACAGGTGCAGAGGTGTCAAGTTTCAGAGTCTGGAAGGTTCTTTGAGAGAGCTAGCAAGAGCAGCATCAGTCTCTGTGGATGTGCATGGTATTGCAGGCTAGAACCTGACAAGAAGCGAGCTATGGACAGGCACAGGCTCAAAGAGAGGTAGGGGGAGAGGGTGTGTGTGTCTGTATGAAGCTCAAAGAGAGTTAGGGCAGGTATGTGTGGAGAGTGTGTGCAGTGAGTAGAGGGGATAGTGAAAATGGGCAAGAGGGAGAAGAGAGTGTAATGAGAGAAGAGAGGGGGGAGTGTAAAGGGAAAAGAGAGAGGAGGAGTTTAAGGGGGCAAGAGAGAGAGGGAGGGTAACCGGGCAACAGAGAGGGGGAAGTGTGTAAAGGGAAAGATAGAGGGGGAATGTGAGAGAGAAGAGTGCAAAGGGAGACGAAAGATGGAGGATAGTTGTGACGGTAAGGGGGTAACAAGTTTCAATAATAAAGGTTAAGCCCACTTGGTTACCCCTGATCCGTGTGTAAAGGTCCTAGAGTGTCAGCTCTTGGACCCAACTGTCGGATATACATCTCTGAGACTGTGTAGAAATTATGCAACAATTGAATATTTTCTGTATTTTGCCTTCCAGGGGTGCTGGAATTTGGGAGTTTGGGAGTTTTGGGAAACCCAAAAAATGTACCCAGGAATCAGGTAAAGTTCTCGGGCCCATTGAAGCACAGTGCTCCGGCAAAATCCTACCCTGGAAACGTTCCTTTCGACTCACCGCCAGGTTTCTCTTCTTCAGCACAAACTGGAAGAGTAAAGAGGATTCTGGGGTCCCTAGCATAAGGTGGGAAGCCCAGACCATGCCCAGTCACCCCGAACCTGGTATAAGGGTTCAGGGGGTGCCCCAGCTATGTTTAAAAGCTGTGAGGGTTTTATTGTGTGGGTACAGTAAAATCAGGGTTGTGCAGTGTGCCAGGGATAAGGCTGATAAGAATAGGGAGAAGGATTTAGGAGTGATTGTAGACAGCAGGCTTAGCAATAGTGCCCAATGTCATGCAGTAGCTGCAAAGGCAAACAAGATCTTATCTTGCATGAAATGGGCAATGGATGGAAGGGAAGTAAACACAATCATGCCCCTTTACAAAGCATTAGTAAGACCACACCTTGAATATGGAGTACAATTTTGGGCACCAATCCTAAGAAAAGACATTAAGGAACTAGAGAGAGTGCAGAGTAGAGCCACCATATTAATAAAGGGGATGGACAATCTAACTTATGAAGAGAGACTAGGTAAATTAGATGTATTTACATTAGAAAAGAGGCGTCTAAGAGGGGATATGATAACTATATACAAATATATTCAGGGACATTACAAGGAGCTTTCAAAAGAACTATTCATCCCACGGGCAGTACAAAGGAATCGGGCCATCCCTTAAGGTTGGAGGAAAGGAAATGTCACCAGCAACAAAGGAAAGGGTTCTTTAAGGTAAGGGCAGCTACAATGTGGGATTCATTACCCATGGAGACTGTGATGGCAGATACAATAGATTTGTTCAAAAAAAGGTTGGACATCTTTTTAGATGGGAAAGGTATACAGGGATATACCAATTAAGTATACATGGGAAGGATGTTGATCCAGGGATTAATCCGATTGCCAATTCTTGGAGTCAGGAAGGAATTAATTTTTCCCCTTAATGGGGTTTTTTGTTTGCCTTCCTCTGGATCAATAAGTAAGTATAAATATAGGATAAAGTATCTGTTGTCTAAATTTAGCATATGTTGAACTTGATGGACCTACGTCTTTTTTCAACCTCATCTACTATGTAACTATGTCATATATTCATATTCTATCTCTGTCACCGGCCCAGAGGACTTATACCAGTTAAAACACAAAAAAACATATGTAAGGAAGGAGAATTTTATTAAAGGTTTTCAATGAATACATGTGAATGTTTATAACCATGTATCTGTGACTGTGGGATTCCAAGTCTGTGGTTCCGAGAGACTAGATGGCTACCAAGCTTGGCGCCACTGCGTCTACTCGAGACCCGGAGTTGAAAGACTCAGGGATGCCAAGGTGTTAGAACAGGAGGAGTACTGCAGTTATACTTGAGCACCTCCGTCCTGGGTTAACAAAGGGCTATCCGGTGACCATTTGCCTTTCCCCAGACTCTGCGGAGCCTGGACAGCGGGTGGGATCGACATGCTGAGAGGCAGAGGTGCCAGGTTGGCGCATGCCCCTTAGCAGAATCCAAAATTGGTACCCAACCGGCTACAGATTACCGGCAAATCGGTGATTGGCTGGCAGAAGAATTCCCACGCGCTGATTGGCTGTAGTGGTTTCTGAATAAGACTCTAAAACCTATAAGAAACCTTGCAGCCAATCAGGACCTAAGATTCCAAGTGCCAAACCACCAGCGGCAAATTCAAAATGCTCTGTGAGGAATAGACACGAGCCGGATTCAGAGATTTTTCCCGTTTTTTGAGGAGATAGCGGTCGCGGCTGGGATTGCATGCCGAATTGCTTTCTAGGACTTTCATGAGTACCTCCCTGTCATTGGAAAGGACTCCTACAGAGGCCGTTTGTGACAATTTCATTTTAAAGAAGGATTATTTAGTTAGCCCTGTTCCCAGGAAGTGTGTTAACAGTGTAAAGTGTTTTACTTTTTGTGTATGTCAAATGCTGGAATAAATTACAATTTATTTTTCTGCTGCGTCTTGTTCAATCAGATGACCCCAGTAGGAAAAGTTGTTAATAACCCTGGTCTCCCATGACAATAGTGTAAGGGGAGACGAAAGAGGGGGAGAGTGAGGGAAGAAGAGAGAGGGAGTTTAAGGGGGAAGGGGGTTTGAGAGCGAAGGAGAGAGCATAAGGGGAGAGGTAGAGAGCATAAGGAGAGAGGGATAGAGTATAAGGTGGGGAGGGAGAGAATATAAGGGGGATGAGGGAGGAAGTTTAAGGGGGAAGATCAGAGAGGGGGTAGTAACGGGGGAGAGAGAGACAGTCAAACAGGGAGGAGAGAGGGACAGATGGGGGGGGAGGAGAAAGGGATGGGGGGTGGGAAGGGTAGATTTCACAATCTAATTCTAGGGTTCCTTAATCAAAAAAAGGTTGAAAACCACTGCACTAGATCAAAGAACTTACAATCTAATTATTGATGCCTGCGTTTCAGAGAAATAATGTGACTATACAATACAATGCCCATAGACTATAACTGATGAGAACTTTATAGAATCTGAACAAAAAAAATATAGTTGCACGCACAAGAGGGTCAATATACATATGATTCAAAACAGTATGTACAGTATATATAAGGTATTGTAGCACATAAACAGTATTGCAGGGTGTATACTTTATAGCAAAATGTACATACAGTATTAGAGTATATTACATATACTGTAGATTTATACCTTTGATGTGTATGTAACCGAGCTCCCTCTTATCTCCGGTGTAGGGAGGGGAGGGCAGCTATGTGGTTCTAAACTGCCAAAGCCCTACGCGATCGGGGAGCGCTCAGGTGCCGATGGTGGCCATCTTGGATGTTGTACATGCGGGAGGAAGCAGATGCGCATGCGCAGTGGGTGCACAGTGTAACGGCCATGTTAGATGGCTCCACATGAGCCATGCTGGACTACAAGTCCCAGGCTTCTTTAGGGTAGGCACCACATGGGCAGTTAGAGCCAATAAGGCGCAAGTAGCAGGATATGTGTTTGGCGCGAAGGAGCCAGCGCAGCAGTTATGACGGGGACAACAAGGGAGAAGGTAGTGTCTGGGTGCCAGTGGCTCCCGGACTAGGCCAGACTCCACCACAGGTCCCAGTAAGGCCCCAGCCACAATAGAGACAGTGATCAAAGGGAAGGCCCCTGATAGGGATGCTCCCCTTAGTGTTGCACTAGAGAGTGTTGGTGCACCAGTGGACAGAGCCACGCAGTGATCTGCGGCCTGCATCTGGGACCAGACCATAGGTCCCTTTAAACTTTAAGGGAGACACTCCAGATGGAGCTCCCTCAAGACCCGGAGACCACCAGTGAGTAGAGGAGGGATTTGGCAGATCCTGCGTCATGGGCTCAAAGTGCGGCCCTGCAGATCCACCATCTCCAAATTAACCAGGTCTGGGTTGAGACCAGGAGATGTACCACATGCACCAATGATCTTACACAGGGGTAGCGTTACTCCACACACACTGGGTGGGCTTCGCTTTGTGGACATCATGGTGGTCAGGTGCCCAGGGCACCCTCAGTACTTTGGGGGGATCCTACCGGGTGGTGTATATTGTGTGGGTATTGTGTTGGGGTACTGGGTATTGTTTTTGTTATTATTAGTGTGTGTGTATTAATAAACTGTTATCTTATACCCATGTGTGTGTATTTCTCAATACTGTATTTGTTCCTGTGTACGGATTGGAGCTGCACCATCTGACCCTAAAATGTGACGTGACAGGCCGTATATAATACCTCATTTTAGCTGAAGATGTCGACGAGTCAACATCCATTTTGGATTTACCATTGGGTTTGGATTAAAAGAAAAGAAGATAGAAGATAAGAATGACAGAAAAAGATAGAAGAAGGTGAAAGAAAGAAAAATTATTTACCTGATGCTGATCATCACAGAGGATGGAGGCGAATTCAGTGGATGAAGTCGCGGGTTGAGAGCTTACTGATACGCTGGGATTCGGAGGGTAAAGACTTTTAAAGGTAAAACAAATATTGAATGTATGTAATTTTCTTTTTTCAGGTTTTTTTATTGTATTTATTTATTTTTATGTTTTTGTTTGTCTATTGACTTCCAACGTATTAATCTGTGCCCTACAGATAAATACAGAGACAGGCAATGCATTTTTGGGCTAATGCTTGTTTTGAATTGATTGTTATTTTTCTATTTCTGTTTATATTTTTCGCTAAATTGTTTGGTATTTGAATGGCTTATTTTTATTACATTTTAGGATTGGTTAAGCGGGATTTATTTCTTTAATTGTTTTGTTCGCTAGGTGTTTATTTAATTGTATTATAGTATTTTGGTATAACATTGATTTTATTATTTTGCGGTTTTGGTGTTAGAATAATTTTATTGATGTGTAGTTGAGGCTTTTTATTTATTTTATTCTTGTGATATTTAGGTGCTTGTTTATTTCTTTAATTGTTGTGTATTGTTATGCTTGATGATTTTTTTTATAGGTGGGCCATTGACTGCTATAGTGGCTTATCATGCCCATATTATATGGGCATTGTCACGAGAGAACAGAACTTATATATAATAACGGGGCCAGATTGAACAAGATTAGGATAGAGTAAACTGAACGAGTTTATTTCTTATGAGCAGAACAGACAATAATACATCAAGCAAATAACATTACAGAAATATTTACACTTACTGGGGTTGTATAATGAGATATTCAGTAGAATAGCAGCTCATTTAGTTGTTACAGTCACGACAAGCACAGGAATAAGGGGGGCAAGCAATTATATAGATGCAGGACCCCATTCCTAACATGGCAGTTCAGTTTTTGGTGAACAATTACCTTGTCCCAGTCCCAGGTTTGACAGGTAATGCGAGAAGCAGGGTTTACCCCGCCCCTCATTAATACACCCCTCCCCTGGTTCTACTTGGCCAGCCCATTTATAAAAAAATATGACAAGGGGCCTAGTTGCCATTATGTCTAGTAAAATGCATATTGGGGTAGAGACCCTTCCTCTAGGGGTGTTACATTTAACAGGTCACAATGATTAGTGTCCATCTGTGATATGTGGGCTGCATATGCAATGAGGGCGAGTCCCCTCCATTGATGTACAGGTCTTTCTCACCTCTGGCTAACTTCTCTACAGGGGACAGTACATCACAAAGCCTTTCAAGGAGCTTCCTTTGATTGTACAATTACATATCAAAGCTGCCATTTGGCAAGCTTTCAAACCTATATCCAAACTTTAGGAAAACCAGAGATAATTCATTACTATATTTCCCAGGTAGTGATCAGATTAACGATATGTGTGCGACATGTGTTCTTGGCATAGTAAAACATATCCAAATTTCACCTTTGTAGCATAAACACATACGGAGATATGATTCTATTGGGTTTACATTATAACAAATACACTGTTAACCCCTATCTCCACAATGACTCGCCTTGATTGCCTCATTAACACATCAGAGGACTCATGTGACTCACACTGCCTTTCTGAATAAAAATATGGCATAAACTATTACATGGTGAAATCATACTTTCTATTGGTATGAAGGGGTTAACAATCCCTGGGCCACCTGCTATAGGCGGGATTTAACTTGTGTCCAAATATCACCTTTGTAGCATGTATATAGCAAAAGTTATAATGTTTACACTTTATCCATTGTCAGGGATACAATACCATTCTCCCCCTCTCTCCATGTTAATACATAACATAGCAATTAACACACAGTACTGCTGGGGAAATACATCTAAGACCTGGGACAATTCTGCTGAAGCGGAGGAATGCAGCTCAATATATACACAGATCCCATTAACCCCTCATATCCCGATCAGGATAACAGGATATATACAATAACACACAGTACTGTTGGGGAAATACATCTAAGACCTGGGACAATTCTGCTGAAGCGGGGGAATGCAGATCAACATATACACAGATCCCATTAACCCCTTGTGTCCCGCATGATTGCAGGGACTGCCAGCTGGGTGTGACCCCTTTATTATAAGCCTGGCAGCTGCCTCATGACAGGCATGATGTACCACTGTGCCAATCAATGGGCAGAGGGTGGGTATAGTGGCCCCAGGGTGGGATGTTAGGCCTCCCGTGGGTAGCGGGCGAGGGGGGTTAACCCCTTAATTACTATAGCAGTTACTAATTGCTAAAGTGATTAAGGGCTTAGGGGCCATTAGATTGTATTTTATATCGTAAAACACACAACGTAGCACACCGCTCACTTTTTTTATAATTTTGTAATGCTTATGACAAGTGTCTGAAGATTGACACTAATGAGTGCAACCAATGTACAAAATCACAAAGTAGGACTAATAGAAAGAGCCCGTGATATAGTCACGAGTGCCTTCAAAAGGGTACATTTTTGGTGCACATCACAATAACAATATTTTGTATTTTTATTATACAGTGAAAAATCAAGGTGAATCTAAATCTAAAGTGACAATAAAATATTAAAATTAACACGCGGTGTTGTCAGCTGTTGTCCACTAGTATGTACCGCTGGTAATGACTATTACAACAGTGTGGGAAATATCATTTAGCACTTACTAATATTGTCCTCCTGCTATATACAGTAAAGTTGCTAGTACCACACATATAAATCAGTTGTAGTCACTCATACAATGATGTAATAAAGCCAGTGAGTATAATGCAATGATGATATGACTGACGCAATCAAGATAGTGGAGTCACACACAGAGTAGTCAGCATGCAGCATAAATTGAGATGAGAGGATACACTAGAACGCCATAGGAGTCCCTCAGCTGTTAGGCTATCATATAAACGCTGTTTGCTAACAAACAGCACAGCTCCAACATCGCTGTCAACTTGTACTGGGGGTCCCTATAACTAATGACAAAGCGTTTGCATAATAGTCAACCAGTAGTGATCCTCTTTTCTCTTGCAAAAGTAAATCCAATACCATGCACTCAGCCTAGTAACCAATGCTGTTGCTGCGCATATATTGAGCTTACCCACCCCACAGAAAATGGACCGACTGTCTCCAAATCATATAGAAGGCATATAACCACGGGGTGTGGGATCAAACAACAATTGACCAATATACAGCATCAATTGATTAGAGGATGATGCATAGAATACCATGGGAGTCCCTCAGCTGTTAGGCTACCATATAAACGCTGTTTGCTAGCAAACAACGCAGCTCCAACATCGCTGCCAACTTGTACTGGGGGTCCCTATTCCTAGTGATATGCCGATAGTGTAGTGATCAACCATATAGCATCCTCCTCGCCCAAGAGGGCCGAAATCAATGTATTGTACTTAGCTTAGTTATCAGGACTTCTTAGCCGCTTGCAGACATCTCTGCTCAGACCCGCAATAACTCGACCGGCTTGGACGTGACCAGCTGCACCGCGTGTTAGTGACGTAACCACGTCACTGAGCCCACGCCCTACGCGTTTCTCTCCAGGTGGAGCTTCGTCAGGGGCAGGGGCTGTGCTGCTGTGTGTGAATTTTTTTTATTGTGGGTAGCGGGGGTGGGTGAAGGGGGTATTAGCCCCAACGGTGGTTGTTTAGGGCTTGCGGGGGGGTAGCGGGTGCACTTAACCCCTTCACGACCGTAGCGGTATTAACTGCTACGGTCGTGAAGGAATTAAGTTCACCCGCAACCACCCCGCAAGTCCTAAAATCACACCAAGGGCCAAATACCCCCTTCACCCACCCCCGCTACCCACAATAAAAACAAAATCACGCACAGCAGCTCCACAATTAATAAATAAATCTAAATAAATAAATACATGAATATAAATAAATAAATATATATAGAAAAAAGGAAAAAGAAACAAACAGGCGCACAGAACCCCTGAAGAAGTCATCATTGATGACGAAACGCGTAGGGCATGGCTAGATTGCGGCCGCCATTTGCTCACGAACACTGCTGATACCTGCACAGAGACTTTGGGCTCCCGTGTGCGCTCGTTGCGGCCATTGCTCAGCTGAATTGAGGACTCTCTAAACTTTTTTTCCTGGTGGGACCCGTTTTCCCTATACACGCTGAACACCAAAGGCGAGGGATTCTGTTTCCGGTTCCTGCTGTATGGAGGAGGTCCACGTGACGACGCCACTGATCTAAGCTGGACGCTGTTGCTGGAGCTGCTGGCACATGAGAGCCTATCTCATACACGCTTATTATTGCTTTATATATACCTTTGTGAGTGGGCATTTTATAGATTTTATGTTCCTTTAATACATTTTTATTATGGTAAGGCACTAGGTGTGCGCCTGTTTCTTTCTTTTTCCTTTTTTCTAGATATCTATAGGGACTGGTGATCCCTTTGAAACGGGCTGCAAGAACCTGGAGTTTGTGCCGTTGGAACAGAACTTTATGTACTAAAGGTTTTTTAATTTTTATTTTTAGACAATTTTTTCTACATTTTTTATACATTAAATTCATTTATTTTTTATTTTTTCATATATTGTTTACAGGCTTGCATTGTCAGAAGATTGCACTAATATTGTATTATTTTATTGTCTATATCATAGTGTACTAGTCTATATCTAGCCGCCCCACTAAGCACATTCATGATTGGCTACTAGTTCTTCTACGATTATATATTAATAGGATTTCTGGAGGCGCTACTTCTATTTCTGCTTGTTTTGAAATATATATATATATATATGTATATACTACAAATAACACTTCTCCATACAGACACACTACATTACAATGAATTTCCTTTAATAAACCTAACTGATCTTACAATCTAAATCATCACATGCCAATGAAAAACCTCACATTCCAATCAATACATTGCATTTACATTGTATAAATGATGCATAAAATCTATGCACCATATACATTCTGCAAATGAATGTGAACAATATCATTGCAAGCTAAATTCAAATACTGTACTCCAAACAATTAAACTATTTTAACCAATCAAGTAAACAAAAATCAATATATAAGTACCAACCAGAAAACAAAATTTAAAACCAAGGCTAACCCTTACAATACCAAGGATTACATCTATCTAATTGTAAAAAATATTATACTGTACACACATTGAAGCATTGCAATAAACAACATACAGTACAGTACAACCCCTGTATCTCCCTGCCTTGAGTGTAATCTGTGTAAAGCCCCCTCCCCCCTAATGTTTCTGTTAAATCTCCCTGCCTTGAGTGTAATCTGTTTAAAGCCCCCTCCCCCTAATGTTTCTGTTAAATCTACCTGCCTTGAGTGTAATCTGTATAAAGCCCCCTCCCCCTATTGTGTCTGTTAAATCTCCCTGCCTGTGTTGCTGTGAGTGCAGTTTATGTAAATGTGGGGAGTGGGAGTGGGTTATAACCCCACCTTCTTGACTGTGATCTGTGTAAAGCCCCCTCCCCCTATTGTGTCTGTTAAATCTCCCTGCCTGTGTTGCTGTGAGTGCAGTTTATGTAAATGTGGGGAGGGGGGGGGGGACCCGATGTGCATACTGTGAGGTCTAACCACACTCACCCACTACCCACATACCGTTACCCCCCTCCCCATCCTGGCCATGGCCCCTCCGCTTCTGCAAAACAGACACAAAAATTAAAACATCCAAAGTAATGTCCCCTAACCCCTTAATCACCATAGCGGTTATTAACCGCTACAGTCATTAAGGGGTTAACCCACCCTCACCCACCACTCGGGATGCCTACATACGCTCCCACACTAACCCCTCACCCCGTGAGGCCTAACCCCCCTCACTCACCCACTACCCACAAGGGAGGCCTACCCACATACCGTTGGGGAACCCCACCCCCAGTACTCACAATAAAAACAATAGTGACCCACAATAAACATCATTATATTTACACTACAAATAACACTTCTCCATACAGACACACTACATTACAATGAATTTACTTTAATAATCCTAACTGATCTTACAATCTAAATCATCAAATGCCAATGAAAAAACTCACATTCCAATCAATACATTGCATTTACATTGTATAAATGATGCATAAAATCTATGCACCATATACATTCTGCAAATGAATATGAACAATATCATTGCAAGCTAAATACAAATACAGTACAGTACCTCCAAACAAGTCAACTATTTTAACCAATCAAGTAAACAAAAATCAATTAGCAATCATTATTTACATCCCTAAACAATTGACAGTCCATCCCGAACAATGAAACAATTAACTAATTCACGCCTCGAGCAGAACAATTCAGCATGTGAAAAAATATAAGTACCAACCAGAATACAAACTTTAAAACCAAGGCTAGCCCTGAACACAAGCATTCAATATCAACAATTACATCTTTCTAATTTTAAAATACTTTAAACACACAATAAAGCATAGCAGCATAGACAAATTATTTTAAAACACATGAAAGAAAGCTTTTAAAACAACATCATTTCTTACCCTGTATGTATATATCTCTCTAGACATATATACATACATACATACAGTGGCAAGAAAAGCCTGACTGTGGCCTTGTAGAATTGATATAAGTATATTCCTGATGCTGTGCAAATCCTGTGTAAACGCCTGACTGTGGCCTTGTAGAATTGATATAAGTTAATATGTTCCTGATGCTGTGCAAATCCTGTGTAAAAGCCTGACTGTGGCCTTGTAGAATTGATATAAGTATGTTCCTGCTGCTGTGCAAATCCTGTGTAAAAGCCTGACTGTGGCCTTGTAGAATTGATATAAGTATGTTCCTGATGCTGTGCAAATCCTGTGTAAAAGCCTGACTGTGGCCTTGTAGAATTGATATAAGTATGTTCCTGATGCTGTGCAAATCCTGTGTAAAAGCCTGACTGTGGCCTTGTAGAATTGATATAAGTATGTTCCTGATGCTGTGCAAATCCTGTGTAAAAGCCTGACTGTGGCCTTGTAGAATTGATATAAGTATGTTCCTGATGCTGTGCAAATCCTGTGTAAAAGCCTGACTGTGGCCTTGTAGAATTGATATAAGTATGTTCCTGATGCTGTGCAAATCCTGTGTAAAAGCCTGACTGTGGCCTTGTAGAATTGATATAAGTATGTTCCTGATGCTGTGCAAATCCTGTGTAAAAGCCTGACTGTGGCCTTGTAGAATTGATATAAGTATGTTCCTGATGCTGTGCAAATTCTGTGTAAAAGCCTGACTGTGGCCTTGTAGAATTGATATAAGTTAGTATGTTTGAATGTAAAAAGTATTTTTTTTTTCCTCTTAACTCTGTGCTGTTAATTGACCAAATGGAACAAGCTGACTGATTGGGGAGGGGGAGGGTCATGTGACTGTTTTTTCTGTATAATACCAACACCTTTGCTGCATTGGGCAGGAACTGCATTAGGCAGTGAGGCATTTAAGTGAGCTTTTAAGTGATAAATACAGTTAGACTACAGTTTGACTAGACGTGACTTGGGACTGGATCTACTGCACTCTCTTTTACTCAAGACAACAAACGGTAAGCTACTCAGATCACACTATGATCCCATGCTTGCTAACCTGCATATTTCAACCCCCCACCCCTTTACAACTTATGCACTGCAGTCTCTCCCAAAACTGACTGCACAATACACTGAAACCCTGAACTGACTCTAGCATTGCAATACAGCTAAACATTTGACAAGGAACAGGCACACACCTGCTGTTTAGTCTGCTCACACTCACTCTGCTCACAACAGCTCCTTGCAGCACTGCCTACCTCTGGCATCATGAACCTGCTATGTATTTTAAATGTTTTCTTTCTCCTGGCCTCATGGAGATGTTACTCCCTCTATCCACTACAAACTCCTCCATCCTGGCCCACACCCAACATCACCATACACCCTGGACTACTCAAAAGCCTTGCACTATCTACTGAATGTTGGTGGAGAACTCTAAAAACCAGCACACCAACCACTGCTCACTCTAATGGCAAACACCACAAATCTACAACTTGCAAACAACTACCCAAATTTCTACTCATACTATTACTCTCTTTAGCAGGTGATATTGAACCTAACCCAGGTCCTCCCATTTCAGCTCTGTCCCATGCCCCTGAGAATTCCACCTTTAAATTCCAAAAAGGCCTATCTGTCACCCATATAAACATCTGGAGCCTGCTGCCCAAACTGGATGAACTAAGGGCATGGTGCCTTGTGCATAAACCCAAAGCCATCGTTCTTACAGAAACATGGCTAACCCCTAAAACCACTGATGCACATATTGCCATTCAGGGATACTCCATTTTTAGGAGAGATAGGTCAAAGAGAGGAGGAGGGGTGTTATTTTATACTGCAGACACATTACAATTTACACTGTTAAATTGCCCACCAAGCCCACCCTCTTTTGAAACTCTAGTTGGCAAAATCTGCCTCCCCTTTTCTAAGCCCATCTTGCTCGCTGGCATCTACCGCCCCCCTAAAGCCCCTCTACAATCCCTGACTGATATCACCCAATTTCTTGGCTCCATTTCCTCTCTGAATGAGAAGAGTGAGCTGCTAGTTCTTGGGGATTTCAACTTCAATTGGCTTGACCCTAAAAACCACAAAATCCAGATACAACTCAAGTCACTTAACCTAGCGCAACTCATTTCCCAACCCACACGGATAAACCTGAAATCGCATAACCATTCCTTGCTAGACTGGATTCTCTCCTCAAACCCCAGCAGAATCCAATCGTCTGGCATCCTTCCTGACATTTTCAGTGACCATGCAATAGTGTACTGTGTAAGGAAAATTAAACCGCCCCAATCAAGCCCTAAAGTTCTCCTCAATAGAACACTTAAAAACTTTAACCCACAACAGTTTCTGGCTGACCTTACCAACTGCCCATGGCACAGATTCGATTTAAATCCCGACCCCGATTCTGCGCTCGACTATTTCCAATCCGAGTTCTTAAAACTCTGCGATACCCATGCTCCACTACGAAAATAAGGGTACGGGGGGCCCACCTTCCATGGGTTACAACTGACCTTATAGCACTCTACCAGTTCAGGGATGCCTTGTTGAAAAGCTACAAAGTAACTGGCACTACCAAGGATCTCAATCACTACAGATGCATGCGGAACATGTGCACAAGGCAAACAAGGCATGCAAAAGCACAATATTACTCTGACAATCTCCACCAAAATACATCAAACTCAGCTAACTTCTGGAAGGTTATCAACAATATATTCCAGCCTCCTAACCATCAACAACCAAGTAATATCACTAAGGGGGATATTACTTTGACAAACCCCACTGACATTGCAAATGCATTCAATGATTACTTTGTGGGGTGTGCCACTAACTTATTAGCGAAACGCAGCACAATCCCCAAACATGAATCTCATCCTGGGAGTATCCCTACAGTCCCACCCCCTCCGAACACTGCCCACAATTTTCAATTTAGCCCAGTATCTGAAGAGGAGATTACACAAGCGCTCCTCAAACTAAAACTAAGCAGCCAATGTGGACCCGACTTACTACAATCTAGGTTCCTACGACTTGGTGCCCCAGCCATTGCCAAACCAATTGTGTCCATAGTCAACTCTATCCTGTCTGCAGGCCATATCCCTAAGACCTGGAAAACTGCCAGAGTTGTCCCAATCTTCAAAATTGGGGACAAAAACACTGTCTCAAACTACAGGCCAATCTCACTTCTCCCAATTCTATCCAAAGTTATGGAAAAATGTGTCCACTCCCAATTAAGCGATTTCTACACCAAGACAAATTTCC
This sequence comes from Ascaphus truei, assembly GCF_040206685.1. Classification (NCBI taxonomy): domain Eukaryota; kingdom Metazoa; phylum Chordata; class Amphibia; order Anura; family Ascaphidae; genus Ascaphus; species Ascaphus truei. Next base: position 135,087,158 of record NC_134488.1, read on the forward strand.
CTAGCCAATTCCAGTCTGGGTTTCATCCCAAACACTCCACCGTAACTACCCTGCTAAAAGTTTGCAATGAAATCCAGTGTGGAATGGAACGGGGACAACTCACTGGTGCAGTATTCCTAGATTTTGCAAAGGCTTTTGACACAGTTGATCATGTTATCCTGCTTAACAAACTCTAAAGCTCTGGAATAGGGAAACATGCTTTAAACTGGTTTCAGTCCTACCTATCAGGAAGATCCCAACATGTGTCCATCTCAGGCTCTAACTCCAACCCCCTGGATATCACCTGTGGCATCGCGCAAGGCTCTGTTCTGGGGCCCCTACTCTTCTTAGTGTTCATCAATGATCTCCCCACAGCTTGTAAGGAAGCTTCAATACACATGTATGCAAATGACACAATCTTATATGCACACAGCCATAGCCTCTCCGACCTTGAACACATACTTCAGTCTGACTTTTTGAGACTCGAAAACTGGATTTCCCAAAACAAACTGTTTTTAAACACTGACAAGACTGTAACAATGGTATTTGGGACCAAGACTAAATTTTTAAAGCTTCCAGTGACTGAGCTCCAGATCAAAACCAACGCTAACACCACCCTAACTCATGTTACTAGTTTTAAATACCTGGGCATATGGTTTGACTCCCACTTAACATTCGGAATGCACATTGATGCCCTGACATACAAAACCTATGCCAAACTAGGTGTACTTTACAGGAACAAATCCTCCCTAAGCCTGCTGGTCAGAAAGCATATCGCACAGCAGATGCTAATGCCAATTATTGACTATGGAGACATAGTATATGGCTCGGCACCCCAAACCCATCTTGGCAAACTTGACACCCACTACAATTCAATTTGTCGTTTCGTTCTCCAATGCAACTACAACACACATCACTGCGAAATGCTCAAAGAACTAGATTGGCCTCACTCGAGTTTAGGCGCAAGGTTCCCCTATCCTGTCTTGCCTTCAAATACTTTCTGGGCAAGCTACCCACCTATCTAAACAAGCTCCTTACCCCTACCACATGCAGCACTTATCTTCTGAGATCTGACTCCAAAAGACAGTACATGGTCCCAAGGCTCAACAAAGTATCCGGCCTCTCCTCCTTCTGTTACCTTGCACCCCAAAACTGGAACAACCTACCGGAGACTCACATCCACCACCTTTTTAAGTTATTTCAAAACTAAAGCTGTCTCACACTTTAATCTGGTCTGTAACTGTTTCATACGCCCATAATATATATTTTCTGTAACTGTGGACGCAATGTCTTGTATATAATATATACCCTGTTCATTTATGTAACTGTATTTGTAACCATGTATTATTTGTTTTACTCTGTGCCCAGGACATACTTGAAAACGAGAGGTAACTCTCAATGTATTACTTCCTGGTAAAATATTTTATAAATAAATAAATAAAATATACAACAAAAAAAAAAATACACATGTTAAAAAAGCTTTAAAAAAAATTAACAAGTTAAATAAAATAAATTTCTTTAGTTCACTTACCATTACTTGCCCCCACCGACTCCCGTTGCGCAGCTTACTCATGAACCAATCCACCAGGCACAGGAACCCATAAAATAAAAAACCATAAAATAATAAACATTACACTAAAAATCCAAATCAATCCACGGGTCTTCTATTTGTAATCCATCTTCATCTTCATCTGTATTCTTCTTTCTTCTATCTTCTTCCGGGCGGGGCGGGGTCTTCTTTCCATCTTCGGCCACGCCCTGGTCTTTTTTCTTCTCCGGAGGTCCTTCCTCCGCGGCTTCTGGCTTCAAAATGAGACGACATAGGCTTTTAAAGGCCTATGACGTCACATTTTCGTCATATGGTTCCCACGGCCCAGATTGGGCCGTGAAAACCATGTGTTTTGGCCGATAAAAATAAAAATGATGACGTCACTTAAAGGCAATGAAAGCACAGTCAATCAGAATGGCTTTGCTTCAATTGCCTTAAAGATGACGTCACGAAAAGACACATGGCCGCCCTCACATGGTATGGTAGCCAATCAGAGCGTGGGAACTCCATCCCTACTCTGATTGGCTCTAGTATACCCTGTGACACAGGCTTGGGGGGAGAAAGGATGTGACGTCATTGAAAGCTTGTCCCATGGTACTAGAGCCAATCAGAGCGTGGGAACTCCATCCCTACTCTGATGGCTCTAGTATACACTGGCGACACACTTTATCGCAGTGCGGCCAGATCCGCAAGCCGGGAGATTTCCCGGCTTGCTAGTGGCCGCCCCTCGGCGTGCCGCGCGTCATAGTCGTGCGGTCACGCGTCATCGGGAGCCTGCGCCCCCTGCACGCGTGTCCAAGGGCTCCCCGAGGGAGCCCTGGTGTCCCGCGATCGCGGGACAGCGGCAGGGGGTTCCGGGGGACCCGGCGGACCCGGCAGCGGTAGGGAGAGCGCCCCGATCGGAGGGTGCTCTTCCGCTGCTTCGGCGCGCGCCCGTCACACTCGGGCGCGCGCCAGGCTACTGCTGCGGCACAGAACGGGCAAATGCTCGAATAAACTGTGCCGCAGCAGTACCATGTGACAGAGGCTTGGGGGGAGAAAGGATGTGATGTACTACAGCCAATCAGAGTAGGGATGGAGTTCCCACGCTCTGATTGGCTCTAGTACCATGTGACAAGCTTTCAATGACGTCACATCCTTTCTCCCCCAAAGCCTCTGTCACAGGGTATACTAGAGCCAATCAGAGTAGGGATGGAGTTCCCACGCTCTGATTGGCTACCATACCATGTGAGGGCGGCCATGTGTCTTTTCATAATGTCATCTTAAAGGCAATTGAAGCAAAGCCATTCTGATTGGCTGTGCTTTCATTGCCTTTAAGTGACATCATCATTTTTAATTTTATCGGCCAAAACACATGGTTTTCATGGCCCAATCAGGGCCGTGGGAACCATATGACGAAAATGTGACGTCATAGGCCTTTTAAAGCCTATGTCATCTCATTTTGAAGCCAGACGCCTCGGAGGAAGGACCTCCGGAGAAGAAAGAAGACCAGGGTGTGGCCGAAGATGGAAAGAAGACCCCGCCCTGCCCGGAAGAAGATAGAAGAAAGAAGAATACAGATGAAGATGAAGATGGATTACAAATAGAAACCCGTGGATTGATTTGGATTTTTAGTGTAATGTTTATTATTTTATGGTTTTTTATTTTATGGGTTCCTGTGCCTGGTGGATTGGTTCGTGAGTAAGCTGCGCAACGGGAGTCGGTGGTGGCAAGTAATGGTAAGTGAACTAAAGAAATGTATTTTATTTAACTTGTTAATTATTTTAAAAGCTTTTTTAACATGTGTATTTTTTTTTTGTGGTATATCATTTCTTGCCACTGTATGTATGTATGTATATATGTCTAGAGAGATATATACATACAGGGTAAGAAATGATGTTGTTTTAAAAGCTTTCTTTCATGTGTTTTAAAATAATTTGTCTATGCTGCTATGCTTTATTGTGTGTTTAAAGTATTTTAAAATTAGAAAGATGTAATTGTTGATATTGTATGCTTGTGTTCAGGGCTAGCCTTGGTTTTAAAGTTTGTATTCTGGTTGGTACTTATATTTTTTCACATGCTGAATTGTTCTGCTCGAGGCGTGAATTAGTTAATTGTTTCATTGTTCGGGATGGACTGTCAATTGTTTAGGGATGTAAATAATGATTGCTAATTGATTTTTGTTTACTTGATTGGTTAAAATAGTTGACTTGTTTGGAGGTACTGTACTGTATTTGTATTTAGCTTGCAATGATATTGTTCATATTCATTTGCAGAATGTATATGGTGCATAGATTTCATGCATCATTTATACAATTAGAAAGATGTAATTGTTGATATTGTATGCTTGTGTTCAGGGCTAGCCTTGGTTTTAAAGTTTGTATTCTGGTTGGTACTTATATTTTTTCACATGCTGAATTGTTCTGCTCGAGGCGTGAATTAGTTAATTGTTTCATTGTTCGGGATGGACTGTCAATTGTTTAGGGATGTAAATAATGATTGCTATTGATTTTTGTTTACTTGATTGGTTAAAATAGTTGACTTGTTTGGAGGTACTGTACTGTATTTGTATTTAGCTTGCAATGATATTGTTCACATTCATTTGCAGAATGTATATGGTGCATAGATTTCATGCATCATTTATACAATGTAAATGCAATGTATTGATTGGAATGTGAGTTTTTTCATTGGCATTTGATGATTTAGATTGTAAGATCAGTTAGGATTATTAAAGGAAACTCATTGTAATGTAGTGCGTCTGTATGGAGAAGTGTTATTTGTAGTACAGTATGGTTTTGATAACCCCTTCTACATTTATTTGTATATTGGTTCATCATGTGTGTATATATACTGTATATATATATATATATATATATATATATATATATATATATATATATATATATATATATATATATTTCTTTCTCTCTCTGTATATATATATATATATATATATATATATATATATATATATATATATATATACAAATATAACTGTATGCTCATCTGCATGTCTTAGGCAGGTCTGCAACCCCGCCTTTCCCCATTATCACCCAGCATACAGCACTTCCACTGCAGCAAGGGATTCTGGGAAATTATGCAAATGAGCACACAGTGTCACTTTTTGCCTCAATAACCATTTTTAACATGGTTCCCTATACTGTATATATACTGTATATATAGTTGCATGATGAAGCAACTGTACAAATTCATGGGTGAAGGGTGGGTATCGGGCCAGTGTTGCTTAACCCCTTAATTACCTTTGTGTTATTATCCGATAAGGTGTTTAAGGCGTTAATTGATATCTGAATGTAATTGCAATGTATTGGCTTTGTTTTGGCAATGTATTTTGTGGACAAGACAAGAATGTTGCTGGCGATGGAGACTTCTTCTTGATGAGGTCAGTAGCACTTTATTATTTATTTGAATATGCTAGTTAATGTTTTTAATAATGGGCAATTAATCTATTATCCATATCTGGATAATAGTTATTTTGCACATTATTGTACTGTAGGTGTTGGGGGGGGGGTGTATGTATTGAATGTATAGGCCAGAAAAGGGGGAGAAGGAAAACACAAAATGGATGTGTCTCCTAAAAGAATTCACTATAATGCACTCCTACTTAATTTAAAATTTAACTTTTAATATATTTTCATAAAACATATGTTACCAAAAACGTCGTGTATTGTGCATTAAAAATAAATTAAATTGACAGTAACTAGCGTCTGTGTCAGTGAATGTGTGTTGGAGTGGTCTCAAACGACAATTTGTAGTAGAGGCTTCAGGACACAGAACGCTGCTAAGTCAGGGTATAAACCCCTCTGGGGCACCTATGAGATCAGGTACACAAGTAATAGTAAATAAATAAATAGACGTGCACACTCAGTGACTAAGATGTATCGTAAGACTACAGCAGTCCTGCTTAGACTTGTAAACCACGGAGCACTTAAGGATGTTAGTTATACATGTATTGCCATCCAATATATATAAAAGTGCTAATGTATAGGCCAGGTTTATTTTTTTTACATTCAGAGTTTGTTCCGTGGTTCTGCGTGGGACCTCTGGAGACCACCTGTGGTTTCCTCGGGTATCTCACAGGTACCAGGCTGGTGGTTCCACGGGTGACACATGTGGGGATGAAGCGGTGGCCTCACATCTGTGGGGGCACCGCGGACCCGTAGTCTGCAGGGATGAAGCTGTGTGGTCCCACTTCTGTGGGGGCACCGCCGACCCATAGGTGCGGGGATGAAGATGTGTGGTCCCACTTCTGTGGGGGCACCACAGACCCGTAGTGAGCACCAGTGAGTTCCCCAGACCCCCGTGGGAACCATCCGAGGCCCCACAGACACCTGTGGGTCTGACCTGGGGCTCCCAGACATCCTTGGGCCTACCGTGGTGACCCAAGGAGACCACCTTGGGGCCATGGTGCTGGCGGGACCCACCAGCAGGCCTCCAGAACCTGTTTGAAAAGGGCTGCTGGTATCCTGTAGGTCTGTCCAGGTGCCACAGCCCACCGGGGACTCGCATGGGGCTGCGTTATGAACCCTGTTTGTAAAAGGAGAAATCTTGTATTTATGAGGGGGCACAGGGGGTGGGTAATGTATTTAATAAATATAATGATGTTTATTGTGGGTCACTATTGTTTTTATTGTGGGTACTGGGGGTGGGGGGGGGGGTTCCCCAATGGTATGTGGGTAGTCCTCCCTTGTGGGTAGTGGGTGAGTGAGGGGGGTTAGGCCTCACGGGGTGAGGGGTTAGTGTGGGAGGGTATGTAGGTGTCCCGAGTGGTGGGTGAGGGTGGGTTAACCCCTTAATGACTGTAGCGGTTAATAACCGCTATGGTGATTAAGGGGTTAGGGGACATTACTTTGGATGTTTTAATTTTTGTGTCTGTTTTGCAGAAGCGGAGGGGCCATGGCCAGGATGGGGGGGGGTAATGGTATGTGGGTAGTGGGTGAGGGTGGTTAGACCTCACAGTATGCACATCGGGTCCCCCCCCCCCCCCTCCCCACATTTACATAAACTGCACTCACAGCAACACAGGCAGGGAGATTTAACAGACACAATAGGGGGAGGGGGCTTTACACAGATCACAGTCAAGGAGGTGGGGTTATAACCCACTCCCCCTCCCCACATTTACATAAACTGCACTCACTGCAACACAGGCAGGGAGATTTAACAGACACAATAGGGGGAGGGGGCTTTATACAGATTACACTCAAGGCAGGGAGATTTAACAGAAACATTAAGGGGGAGGGGGCTTTAAACAGATTACACTCAAGGCAGGGAGATTTAACAGAAACATTAGGGGGGAGGGGGCTTTACACAGATTACACTCAAGGCAGGGAGATACAGGGGATGTACTGTACTGTATGTTGTTTATTGCAATGCTTCAATGTGTGTACAGTATAATGTTTTTTACAATTAGATAGATGTAATCCTTGGTATTGTAAGGGTTAGCCTTGGTTTTAAATTTTGTTTTCTGGTTGGTACTTATATATTGATTTTGTTTACTTGATTGGTTAAAATAGTTTACTTGTTTGGAGTACAGTATTTGAATTTAGCTTGCAATGATATTGTTCACATTCATTTGCAGAATGTATATGGTGCATAGATTTTATGCATCATTTATACAATGTAAATGCAATGTATTGATTGAAATGTGAGGTTTTTCATTGGCATGTGATGATTTAGATTGTAAGATCAGTTAGGTTTATTAAAGGAAATTCATTGTAATGTAGTGTGTCTGTATGGAGAAGTGTTATTTGTAGTACAGTATGGTTTTGATAACCCTTCTACATTTATTTGTATATTGGTTCATCATGTGTGTGTATATACTGTATATATATATATATATATATATATATATATATATATATATATATATATATATATATATATATATATATATATATATATACAAATATAACTGTATGCTCATCTGTATATATATATATATATATATATATATATATATATATATATATATATATATATATATATATATATATATATATATATGTATAGGGATTGTTGTTATATATATATATATACTGTATATATATTTATTTATATTCATGCGTTTATTTATTTATTTAGATTTATTTATTAATTGTGGGGCTGCTGTGCGTGAATTTTTTTATTGTGGGTAGCGGGGGTTGGTGAAGGGGTATTTGGCCCTTGGTGTGAGTTTAGGACTTGCGGGGGGGTTGCGGGTGAACGTAACCCCTTCACGACCGTAGCAGTTAATACCGCTATGGTCGTGAAGGGGTTAAGTGCACCCGCTACCCCCCCAAAAAGCCCTAAACAACCACCGTTGTGGCTAATACCCCCTTCACCCACCCCCGCTACCCACAATAAAAAAAATTCACACACAGCAGCAGCACAATTAATAAATAAATCTAAATAAATAAATAAATACATGAATAGCAATCAATACATTTAAAATACATTTTTATTCATAGTGTAGATGTGCAGGGGGTCTCCGGAGCTGAACCGCTTTGGTTTTAGGTCTGGGGACCCCCTGCTTCCCGAGATACAGGCCCCTTTAGGCGGTGCCAGTATCCCTCTGCTTGGTTTACATGCCGCGGTCACGTGATCGGGACCTTCAAATGCAGAGGGATACCGGCACCTCATAAAGGGGCCTGTATCTCGGGGAGCAGGGGGTCCCCGGACCTGAAACCAACGTGGTTCAGCTCCGGAGACCCCCTCCACATCTACACTATGAATAAAAATGTATTTTAAATGTATTTATTTCTATTCATGTATTTATTTATTTATTTAGATTTATTTTTATTTTTTTTGGGCGGCTGCTGTGTGTGAATTTTTATTATTGTGGTTAGCGGGGGTGGTGAAGGGGGTATTAGCCCCAACGATGGTTGTTTAGGGCTTGCGGGGGGTAGCGGGAGGGGTTAACCCCTTCATGACCGTAGCGGTATTAAATGCTACAGCCGTGAAGGGGTTAAGTGCACCCGCAACCCCCCCGCAAGTCCTAAACTCACACCAAGGGCCAAATACCCCCTTCACCCACCCCCGCTACCCACAATAAAGCGGGCACGGTGGGTTAACCCCTTCATTGCCTTAGCGGCTATCAGCTATGGTAATGAAGCAGCATTTCTGTATTTTTAATAATATTGTGCAGGAGCAGGGGGTCCCCTGAGTTTTGATTTGTGGCTCAGGGAACCCCCTGCTCACTGTACAATATTATTAAAAATACAGTCATGCTGCTTCGTTACCATAGCACATAGCCGCAAAGGTAAGGAACGAGTGTTTATTTATATATGTGTTTTATTCATACTGTAGATGTGCAGAGGGTCTCCGGAGCTGAACCGCTGTGGTTTTAGGTCCGGGGACCCCCTGCTTCCCGAGATACAGGCCCCTTTAGGGGGTGCCGGTATCCCTCTGCTTGGTTTACAGGCCGCGGTCACGTGATCGGGACCTTTAAATGCAGAGGGATACCGGCACCTCATAAAGGGGGCTGTATCTAGGGAAGCAGGGGGTTCCCGGACCTGAAACCAACGCGGTTCAGCTCCGGAGACCCCCTGCACATCTACAATATGAATAAAAATGTATTTTAGATCATTTTTAATGTGCCGATGTTTGCGCAGAGAGAGCAGCGGTTCTCTCTCTGCTGAAAACACATCTCGCCCCCGCCGGCCTATAGTATCATTGATGTGCATACAGTACTGTATGTTAGGGGTTATAGGGGTTGTTGTTATACAGTGTATATATATATATATATATATATATATATATATATATATATACTGCATTACAATTCATGAATTTATGCCATCTGGCGGACACGCGAAGCATTGCAGCCTAGTAAATCCTGAACCATTATCAATTAACACATCAACCGCGCGTCAGCCGGGCATGACCCTGGCTGGGAATGCGGCATGCTCCGGGTGAACAGCGTGGCATTCCAGGAACCAGCCATGGACAAACCGGTGATTTCTAAGAAAAAAGTGTGCCGCAACAGTAAGTGCAAAACACGTAGCGGTCACGTGAGGTTGCTGCGCGCGTTTCCATTGATGGAGCTAAAGACGAATAAACAGAGGTTATTTCATCCAGCTGACAGTGTTCGTTATCTGGACCCGCTACATGTAACCCACCGGCTGTGCATGCGGATCTCCAGTGTTCCCCACTATTTCTCAGCACATCATTTATATTTCCATATGTTATTTATGCCATTGTTTTTACAATGTTGTCCTTTAGGGCAGGGGGTGTGCAAACAGCCTGCGCAGCGCCACCCCCTCCCCCCCCTGCCATCTCTGCTCCTTGGTCGAACCCCCCTCACCTCTAATGTGGCATCGAATGACGTTGCGGGGTCATGCGACGTAATGTCCCGTGACCCGCCGCGTAATTTGATGTCACGTCTCCATGGCAACAGGTGCCATGTAGACGCGTGACTCATGCCGGGAAAGTACGTTTACAGAGGCCTCGCGCTCTCAGCTCAGGGCCTCTGTAACCGCCGTGCCCCCCTTTCCAGAAAAGTCTTGGGCCCCCCCTTTTGTACACCCCTGCTTAGAGGACTTTTTTAACCAATATAACCCATATCTGTTTCTCAGTGAACTTTATGCATATTTTGTTTTCTGTGCCACTGTGAGCTCCCTTCTGGGAACCCACATTACAGGAGATTCTGGAGTACTCCTGCAGATGGCTGCACTAGCAACACAATTTGACATCATACTTATGGGACAGCACTAGCACAGACTTCCTTTTCTAGTGACATGTATCTGTTAATGTTACACAATGCATTGAACATGTCAAACAATAACACTGAGGGAAAGTAGAACGTCAGGCTGCGTGTTCCATGTTTGGAATTCTGATTTGACAACCCTGCCACCTTGTGGTTTCTTTATGAATTGCTGGGGTAATAATACTGCAGCTGATTTTCCTGCAACCTTGATAATTTGTTGTGGATAGTTCTGTACAGTTAGGAGAAACAGAAAATAAATACTTGTTGATATAAGGGTCATTGACATACAGTAGAAGTAATAGAAGTATAATGAAGGAAGCACAAATTGGTATGCAACTTCAGAAACATTCAAAAACATGTCCCCTGTCCTCCTTTTAATTTGCGTCCGATCTACAAATGAAGTGAAAATGATTGCAACCCGTGGTGAAATATAACAATAGTCCCTTCTCATGCCTGGCTGATTCAAAACCATGACTACTTTTCACATTGGTGTGAGATTCCTGTCCTTAACCACTTCAATGGTTAAGGTTCATCTTCTAGGAAAAGTAGAAAATAACCTTGTCACTGCAAATCCCTCTGGCTTTTCTCCATAGTGTATCTACTTCTTTGTTACCTGCTACACTGATCTCCATATTTTCCTCCACTCTCTCAAATATATGTGCCTCTGTGACGAGGCTCTCATGGTTCACTTTCTGTCTATCTGAATGAGCTATCATTGTTTGCATGTTAGTTCTTATTTCTCGTAACCACCACAATACTTTCTGTTGGGTCTTCTTTTCTATCCAGGAGCCCCCTTTCTCACCACATTAATTCACTCTTTGGTTTCCGATATAACCTGTTTGTTGACAATACCCAAATGAACCTATCCATCTCAGATACAAGCCAACTATCAGCCATCACTCAATAGTATACATTTGTTTCCGGCACCACAATGATAGGTTTTATCCTAATAATTGAGTCTTATGTAAAAAATGTCGAGTGTGTAAAAAAACAGAACTTGCTGGGGAAGCAACATTTGAAGGTACTGTAAGTGTGGCCTTGCTTCTATGTCCATGGGTTTAGGGCCTAGATAGTGGCCTTCAAGTAACCACTCCATCTCTATAACAGGATGCCCAATTCCCAGAATCTGCCAGGAGAATAAAACCCCTTGAGGAAGAAACTGGTGTGGTTGTTTTTTCCATGGTCATACAAAGAATAGAGGAGATGCTTAGTGAAGATATCCGAAACAAGGTCATACAAAGAACAGAGGAGATGCTTAGCGAAGATATCCGAAACAAGGACATACAAAGAATAAAGGAGATGCTTAGCGAAGATATCCGAAACAAGGACATACAAAGAATAAAGGAGATGCTTAGCGAAGATATCCAAAACAAGGACATACAAAGAATAAAGGAGATGCTTAGCGAAGATATCTGAAACAAGGACATACAAAGAATAGAGGAGATGCTTAGCGAAGATATCCGAAACAAGGACATACAAAGAATAGAGGAGATGCTTAGCGAAGATATCTGAAACAAGGTCATACAAAGAACAGAGGAGATGCTTAGCGAATATATCTGAAACAAGGTCATACAAAGAACAGAGGAGATGCTTAGCGAAGATATCTGAAACAAGGACATAAAAAGAACATAGGCGATGCTTAGCGAAGATATCTGAAACAAGGTCATACAAAGAATAGAGGAGATGCTTAGTGAAGATATCCGAAACAAGGACATACAAAGAATAAAGGAGATGCTTAGCGAAGATATCTGAAACAAGGACATACAAAGAATAGAGGAGATGCTTAGCGAAGATATCTGAAACAAGGACATACAAAGAATAGAGGAGATGCTTAGCGAAGATATCCGAAACAAGGACATACAAAGAATAAAGGAGATGCTTAGCGAAGATATCTGAAACAAGGACATACAAAGAATAGAGGAGATGCTTAGCGAAGATATCTGAAACAAGGACATACAAAGAATAGAGGAGATGCTTAGCGAAGATATCTGAAACAAGGACATACAAAGAATAGAGGAGATGCTTAGCGAAGATATCTGAAACAAGGACATACAAAGAATAGAGGAGATGCTTAGCAAAGATATCTGAAACAAGGACATACAAAGAATAGAGGAGATGCTTAGCGAAGATATCTGAAACAAGGACATACAAAGAATAGAGGAGATGCTTAGCGAAGATATCTGAAACAAGGACATACAAAGAATAGAGGAGATGCTTAGCGAAGATATCTGAAACAAGGACATACAAAGAATAGAGGAGATGCTTAGCGAAGATATCCGAAACAAGGACATACAAAGAACAGAGGAGATGCTTAGCGAAGATATCTGAAACAAGGACATACAAAGAATAGAGGAGATGCTTAGCGAAGATATCTGAAACAAGGACATACAAAGAATAGAGGAGATGCTTAGCGAAGATATCTGAAACAAGGACATACAAAGAATAGAGGAGATGCTTAGCGAAGATATACGAAACAAGAACATACAAAGAATAAAGGAGATGCTTAGCGAAGATATCTGAAACAAGGACATACAAAGAACAGAGGAGATGCTTAGCGAAGATATCTGAAACAAGGACATACAAAGAACAGAGGAGATGCTTAGCGAAGATATCTGAAACAAGGACATACAAAGAACAGAGGAGATGCTTAGCGAAGATATCCGAAACAAGGTCATACAAAGAACAGAGGAGATGCTTAGCGAAGATATCTGAAACAAGGTCATACAAAGAACAGAGGAGATGCTTAGCGAAGATATCTGAAACAAGGACATACAAAGAACAGAGGAGATGCTTAGCGAAGATATCTGAATCAAGGACATACAAAGAATAGAGGAGATGCTTAGCGAAGATATCTGAAACAAGGACATACAAAAACAGAGGAGATGCTTAGCGAAGATATCTGAAACAAGGACATACATAGAACAGGGGAGATGCTTAGCGAAGATACAGTATCTGAAACAAGGTCATACAAAGAATAGAGGAGATGCTTAGCGAAAATATCTGAAACAAGGATTAGGATTTCAGGAAATTGTGTGCAATGTGTCTATCCCTCATCATTATGATTTTAGCTGGAATCTTGTCCCCAAAGGTGCTTCCTGAGGGATGCTATTTAGACTATAGTGTGTGACTTTAATATGTGATGAAAGACATTGAGGGGGTACTCAAGTACAGATGTATTACTTCCATTAACACAAAAAATAACACATTAAATAACATGCATAGTAATCTCATTAATCATTGCTTTCAATAGAAATACTGTTAAGTAACGTGCCAGTGTGAATGCAACTCACAATGAAGCAAGTTTAGATGTCTAAGTAGCTTTATACTGTATATTTCCGTGCAATGTAGAAGGTTTGTGAGGTTTGCACATCTGTTTTTTTTAAATAAAGGCCTGCCTAATGGTAAATGGAGACAGATAGGACACACACAAACCTTCCGATGATGAAGTGGCCGAGTGCTATGAAGTGAGTAGGGTGGTTTATCCTTCCAGGACAGTATTTTGTATTCGCACCGTGCATCTTGTATCTGTGAAGTGGGGTGATGTCTGTAACAACATCGGAGCTTCCAGAGACATCCGGGAGATTCTCTTGTGTGTGAATTCAGAGGATTGTTCAAACAACTCTACACAAGGTTCTCCATGCCCCGTGTCTCCTGAATTTGAAGTGGAGACTTTACCATGTTTGGAACAGTGATAACTACACGCGGACAGCAGAAAACTGTCAACTCCTGAATATACGGAACTCCATGCTTACAGTATCTGCAGATCCATTCATTCCCCTTATGGAGAAATCCATTCATATGCTTGTGTATCTTCAAGATTCCTACTGCACCGACACACTTTATTCGAGCAAATACCCGGTATGTACCTGGCAGATACCTGGAATGCGCCGCTCCTCACCTCTGACAAGCCCCGTTGCGTTTGCCTTCCCAGCCTGGGTTCATGCCTGGCTGACGGGCGGCTGATCTGTTAAATGATAATGATTAGGATTTAATAGGCTGCAATGCTTCGCGTGTCTACCAGATGGCATAAATTCATGAATAGTAATGCAGTATATATATATATACTGTGCAGTATTGCAGCCAGCGGGAATAAAATGCTTCAATCCCTGCTTGGAAAATAACCCAATGTACTCGGGCAGAAAACAGTCACAAACCTCAATACACCCGGGTATACCCGAATTCGTGGGACTAGCCGAGCTCGAATAAAGTGTGTCGCCAGTGTACCAACAAACTGGTCTGTCTGTTGAAAAATATGCATACGTATCTGGGGTTCTTGTGAAACATCTAATTTGAATCTTTTTCTTGTTCTGGTCTTTCTCTATATGGACTTGGAGAAGCTCACAAGGTCTCTCTGACTGTCCAACACCTTGGTGATGTAGATGACTGAATATGGAAATCTACGTCATGAGGGTGAATACAATGCGATCATATTCAGTCATCTACTTCATTAAGCAGGTTGTTCAGGACATGTAACACTGTCCAACCCCCTAATGACGTATATTGTTAAGTCAGATAAAGCCAGATAAAGAACCTGGGATTGGGGTGAAGGCAGGAATGGAAGTCAGGGATCCGGGTAAGCAGGGGAGTATGCAGATGAGGCAGGGCTGACAGTCGGCAGAGAGTAGTCAGACGAAGCAGGGATCAGGGATGGTGGCAGGCAGAGTGTAGTCAGGAGAAGCAGGGATGGTGGCAGGCAGAGAGTAGTCAGGTGAAGCAGGGATCAGGGATGGTGGCAGGCAGAGAGTAGTCAGACGAAGCAGGGATCAGGGATGGTGGCAGGCAGAGAGTAGTCAGACGAAGCAGGGATCAGGGATGGTGGCAGGCAGAGAGTAGTCAGGCGAAGCAGGGATCAGGGATGGTGGCAGGCAGAGAGTAGTCAGGTGAAGCAGGGATCAGGGATGGTGGCAGGCAGAGAGTAGTCAGACGAAGCAGGGATCAGGGATGGTGGCAGGCAGAGAGTAGTCAGGCGAAGCAGGGATCAGGGATGGTGGTAGGCAGAGAGTAGTCAGATGAAGCAGGGATCAGGGATTGTGGCAGGCAGAGTGTAGTCAGGCGAAGCAGGGATCAGAGATGGTGACAGGCAGAGAGTAGTCAGGCAAAGCAGGGTTCAGGGATGGTGGCAGGCAGAGAGTAGTCAGATGAAGCAGGGATGAGGGATGGTGGCAGGCAGAGTGTAGTCAGGCGAAGCAGGGATCAGGGATGGTGGCAGGCAGAGAGTAGTCAGGTGAACCAGGGATCAGGGCTGGTGAAGGCAGAGTGTAGTCAGGCGAAGCAGGCATCAGGGATCGTGGTAGGCAGAGAGTAGTCAGATGAAGCAGGGATCAGAGATGGTGGCAGGCAGAGTGTAGTCAGGCGAAGCAGGGATCAGGGATCGTGGTAGGCAGAGAGTAGTCAGATGAAGCAGGGATCAAAGAAGGTGGCAGGCAGAGTGTAGTCAGGCGAATCAGGGATCAGGGATGGTGGCAGGCAGAGAGTAGTCAGGCGAAGCAGGGATCAGGGATGGTGGGGGGCAGAGTAGTCAGGCGAATCAGGGATCAGGGCTGGTGGCAGGCAGAGTGTAGTCAGGCGAAGCAGGGATCAGGGATGGTGGCAGGCAGAGTAGTCAGGCGAAGCAGGGATCAGGGATGGTTGCAGGCAGAGAGTAGTCAGGCGAAGCAGGGATCAGGGATGGTGGCAGTCAAAGGAATAGTCAGGCAAGTCGGAGTCCGTACCAGGAAATAGCGAAATCTGGGTGAAGTACCAGGTAGGTAACCAGCAGTAATGGAGCTAAACAAACCTGCCTCCAAGGTAGCAAGCTTGTGGTGAAGCAATGAGTCTTTTCAAAAGGTGGATTCTTATAAGAAAGGGCGGCCGTGTGTGCAGCCAGCACAGCTGAGTGCTGAGGAGCTGGTTAGAGGGAAGCAGTACCAGTTCATGGGTCCTTACAATTATTGCTTTATGTACAGTAAGATCTGGGTAATATGGAGCTGATTGATTATCTATAGAAAGGGAGGAGTTCTTGATAAGTGAACCACCAGTGCCAGCTGCTGCTTTGCTCGTCCTGCGCTGGCAATTTCTAAGTGCACCATTATTGAGACATTTTTTTAAGGGCACATTTTTTTACATTTACTCTGAAGTCATTGATAGGGGAAGGGAGTCGATGAAGTGGCCAACGTTCTCTTTCAGGTCTTTTCTGAGGTCTGAGTTACTCTGAAGGGGTTTTCTCAAAGTCAAGGATGGAAAATTGACCCACTGGAAAATCTCAATTTAACACACACACAAGCGATTCTGCACTTCCCCTTTCAATTGGTTTAATTGGTATGGCCACTTTGGCCAGTTTGATCTCATTAAGCACGAAAGGCTTTTTACCAACACATCAAGTCTCTAGATGCCAAACCTCAATGTGCATCTGATTGCAGAACTCCCCACTGGTGGGCACCACTTTGTTTCTGTGGTTAGCCTCACTAGTATCACGGGTCTTTTATTGATATCCACTCACCAGGTCTATTCAAAAAGCCCCTTCTCCTTGACCCTAAACTCCATCGGGTGTCCTACTGTTTAATAATACATGTCATGTGTATATGTATGGCCAAACCACTGTCACTGATCCATCTCTCAGTAACGCATGGCTGGGAGGGAGGGCCCAGACCCCAGAGGACATGTTTTATTTCCTGATGAGGATAAATGTTTTGTCATCATTTAATGCACTTGTACTGTGCTACTTTTGACAGCCATTTTGGCAACCATCTCATTGTTTGTAATGTTTGTCACATCACAACGTTATGCTATGGAGTGAGGAACATTTATTCATGTTCTTGACAACTGTATTGTTGTTTTATTTTTCCATTGTTTGCTCTTTCCTGGCAGCACCTTAATGTAGCATCTCGGTTGTCACCACTGTAGTTGCAACTGGCAGTTGTCACAGAACTTTTCTTGTGTAACATTTGTCAATATAAAACTATATTTATTGTTCCATCTCTTGGTAACGCAAGCATTGGATGGAGGGCCCAAGGACATACTGCACTCCTGTTATTTTTTAAGTCTGTTGTCACTGTCACTGTCATTTAGCCATAAGGCTGTGTAACATCAAAAGTGTCTACAAGAGTTCATTTTGGAGGAGAAGATTGGAGTACGATCTGGACTCTGCATTACAACATTGCCACTGTGAGACATTCACTTTTAACATCTGTGATTTATTTGTACACTTTTATACTCCAGTACATGGGAAGTCTCTCCTCCTGCATCTCGCTATGCCCTCCCTATTTATTTTTCTGTTTACTGTTTCCTCACTCCTTTGTGAGCATTTCTGTTCTCTACAACATCCCAACTCCCCACTGCACCATTATTTATACACCTCTCTCCCAACAACTTCTTTACCCCTCAATAAAAAACACCTACACAAATCCTCTATTCACACCCTCTATCTACTCCTTCCTGCTGCTGGAGATCTTCCTGAAGCCAGACATACACACCTGATCTCACTCATGCCTCCCTGCCACCACTTCCCCTGTAAATTGTGTTAACCTTTTCATTTAACACTGACCTTCCTTAAATTTTACCCCAGAAATCAAGCACCCCAATAGCCTGCCCTCATGGATAATGTCCCACACTCAGTCACTCCTACCACCCATTGTGACCAAGCACTGCCATCTACAGCACTTACTCCCTCACCTGCTGTCTCTGTAAGTTTCCCATTAAACCTCTTAGATTGTAAGCTCCTTGGGGCAGGGATTTCCTTTCCTATTGTCTGATTTTGCTGCACTTATTGTATAATTATAATTCCCTGTACTGTATTCTTTGTGAAGCGCTGAGTACACTTTTGGCGCTATATAAATAAAGACATACAATACAATACTTTGAAAAACACTCTTGTTTGGGTGTTATATGCGTGAATCCTCACTGCACCAGTCTGCCACAGGGCAACTTCCTGTTTTCATTTTTCGAATCTGGATCCCTGAATCTTGTTTCAGCTACTTTACATCACCTGGGTCGACTGTGTCCAGCACCTCTACTGCTGATTCTGTTTCTCTTGTAAGTAGAGATGGGAGAATCCACCCATATCCGTTTCCCCTGATTTTCGCTGATGTTACCCTCACAATCCGCTTTGCTATGTAAAATACGCACGTGAATTTGGACGGTTTAAATCCATGCGGATTCATCAAAATCCGCCCTTAGATACAACCCATGGACAGATTTGAAGAATCCAATCTGCGGATTCACCAATCCGCTGTCAGATTCTAAATCCGCCAATGAATTGCTAAATACGCAGATAGGATTCTACAAATCCATCCATGGGTTGCAGAATCCGCGGAGTGTATTGGTAAAAATAATAAAAAATCCACCAAAACACAAATTGCCCTTTTTGACACTGATAGGCTGAAATCCATGGACCAAAGCAATCGGCCAATCAGCTGATAATCCAAATTTGCAAAAAAAAACAATTGCCCATCTCTAACTACAAGCCTTTCCAGGTGGGATGTGGGGGTTGTGGAGGTGGAGCTGCAGGCTGGAGCAGTGGGTAGGGTAGCAGGGAGTCCTTCAAGCAGTCAGGAGGTTGCGACTGCTGTAATCCAACCTGGTCCTGGGAGTATCGGAGTGGAACTTGAAGAAGCTGAAGGTAATATTGGCCGTGGTGATGGTGGCTCTTCCCATGAGGTTAGCGCCGAACATGCTCCTTGAGAAAGTGAGGCAGAAGAACACCAACGTGCAGACTTCTCCCCAGCCATGCAGCATTAAAAGGGTGCAGTCGTAACTAAAGGAGCCACCTGCATGGTGTTTGCATATTTCAAGTGGCCTAGCCATGGCTCAGTGAGTTAATCTGTGGTCTCCGGCAACATTTACAGAACAAGCACCGTGACATTTGTGAAAGACAGCTGTCTCCACAGCTGATGATCTGGTTCCGGATCACTGTGGAAGAGCCACCTCCCACACCAAAGGAGGCATCGGACACCCGCTCCTTCTCCTCGAATGCACAACATGCCCAGGCCGGAAACACAGTCCACAGCTGCTGTGAGAAGTCACTCTGTTGCTTCTCCTCCAATCTCCAAGCCTGTGGTACCTACTCCTCACCCACTTCCACCACCCTAGGGACAAAGGGAGTGACATAGAGAAAGTAGGCATGAGAGTGGGACAGGATCTGGCGACATAAATCACCCATTGTAACCCTTTGCTGACTTGCTGTGAGGGTGCAATTTGCGTACTGTCAGCACTTTGTTAGTATTGGTGAGTCACATTTTGAGACACTGACACAGAGCATTGGTGAGCATACAGTATGAGGCTTAAATAGGCCCAGAGGAATTCCACATTTTGGAATGGGGTTGGCTAGGCTGGACGCAGGTGAATGCTCCTGTCCCTGCAGTGACACGTCCTGAAGTGCCTAGAGATGGAGATCCTTCCTCCCCTCCATCCTCACCCTGAAAGCAATTGACTCAGTCCAAATTTAGATTTTTAAAACAGTTCCCCGGCCTCCTTAGTCTTACTATCACTCTGTGACCTCGTCCTTTTCTGTTGGAGTCTTTCACTATACGGAACAGGGAATTATTTGGATGTCTGATGTACTAGCTTCTGACACTGGTTGCAGCTTGGCATTTGTTTTAATTTTGGGTTGTGGTGCACTATCATTGATTTTTTAATGCCGCTGCTGGATGTGGTGTTGATGTTACACAAGCCCTTACTGTCTGAGTTGAGTATCTAATGATATCTCCCTTAAAAAAAAACAAATCAAATTCACATGCTATTTGTTTCTGCTGCTTCCCACGTGGCCTGGTTCCTCAGACTTATTTTTGAACAGTGTTGCATCTGACTCTGGCCCATCCAATAGAGCTTATCTGTAGTGCATGGGAGACTCTTTATGTGTTTTTGAAGGTGGATTTGAGGATAGATAGGTAGATAGATAACTTGAGACTAATAAAATAGGTTTTTCTTCTTCTAGCTCTCCCACCCATTCCCACACACAGCCGATGGCCTGGAACCTCTGGGTGAATCTAATTTGAGGTCAATTTGAATGTGCAATTGGCAGCAAACAGCAGAATGGCATAGATGTACTTGAATTTTGTTTAACAACATCTTCACCATCGAAAATTACCCAGTGAATCGAATTTTGACTAAAAATCTGCAAATAAGATGCGGCTCAAATGTTGACACATTTGTCTATAAATTAAGTACCTCTGTGGGTGTGGGTAGTAGTAATCTTTAGCCCAGGCTACTGCCATGCTTTATTCAGAGGTGTGTTTTCAGGTTAGATTGGAAGAGAAGGGGCTTGGTATGCTGTAACTGTGAGAGATATCTGGAAGTAGGGGGCAGTGTGTGGCATTCATTTGCAATGCATGGGAGGCTGCTCTGGCTATACATTTGTCATAGAGAATTAGAAAAATGAAGAGTATACAGTACAGTAGCAAGCAACAAATACTGTAATTGATAAATATCTCACAGAATTCTGTTATATATACAGTACTGTATATACAGTGTTTATATAATTTTCTATAAGCAATAAATGATGAAAGTGTATAGTTATGTGCTGTCCTGCTTTAAACTTGGAATATGACAATTGAGGAAATGGAATAACCACTGATGTTGCTGGACGTGTTCTATTGCTCAATGCTAAGTTTTGGAACGAAAAATAAAGTTCTGAGCCAAGTTAGAGCAAATACACAACAGACACATAATTACAGTATGCTCAATTATACATAATTGCAGGTGACATTGGCCAAATACCATATATCTAAAGACAGACATACTGTAATATTAACCATAAAATGATGAACCAAGACACAATGCACAGCAGTGCAGGTAGTTTATTAAATGTTCACTGTTATTCTTGACTGTTTATAAACTTCCAATCATTGTTTGGAAAATATCTATTTATGCCTTATTTTAAACCAGAATTTTAGTGAACAAGCAGGATTTATATGAATATTAAAGAAGAGATTAGCATGACATTAACATGTAGTTTTTATTTGCTACCATGACACATATATATATACACTAGCTTTTGTACCCGGCTTCACCCGGGGAATGTAATATTGAATACATGTCCCCGTCCCCCCCTTCCCTGCCAGTCTCCCCCCGCTAGCTGGCACATTGCAATACCGACAGAGCCTCCTCAAGCTGCGCACTCACTGCGACTGCCATACCAGGATCGTGTCCCCATAGGGCAAGCTCAGATAAGTTTTCTGAGGGTCTTCTCTCGCTCTTTTCTCCTCTCCCCACCCCTCTCCCCCCCCCCGTGTGCCGTAGGGGTATGTTATTGAGGACAGATTGGGGGATTACACGATCCTACTGCACTGTTCCCCCCACAGGGTCAGTATATATTGGTGTGTAAGGATTTCCCATTTTGATCTCCTGTCCCCGTGTGTAGTTACTGACGCTCAGGGTCAGTATATATTGGTGTGTAAGGATCTCCCATTTTTATCTCCTGTCCCCGTGTGTAGTTACTGACGCTCAGGTTCAGTTTATTTGGGCTTCTCCTAATTGGCTTATTTAGCTACAGTACACATCCAAGTGTTTTAACCACTTACCTGAGTGGCAAACACTGCAAGCATGCACTTGTGTGTTATTTAGACAGTGTATGGGCTTACCATCACCTTACACTGTTGTTCATCACACCACATTGTTGCCCGCATTTGTTATTACTTTTACAGTATATTACTTATTGATGTGAGGCTCTACATGTTAGGTGTTATTCAATCATATACACACTAGTGCCTATTGTGAGTGCTATGACCTTTTAGCGATCCAGTGACGGCATTTACCAGAAGCAGCCCAAATAGCCATGTTACATTAGGCATTGGGAATCTGTGCTTCTAGTTACTCAATGTGCTGACGTTATGGTCTCATTTTGGACTACATTTGGAAATCCGCCAATCAGAGACCCCCTACGGGGCATCAGCACTTAAACATTTTCAGTTCACTTCACTGACCACATTTAGTGGAACCATTTTATTTTAATAGTATTTCCTTAATAAAGTATTTTAATAAACACTATTTACATTACTACTTGGTCCAGACTCTCTCCTTTGTACTGCACATTTTGTAGGGTACTCTTTCTCCCTCAGATCTTGAGTGCATTATATAGGGCCTTATCTGTATGTATAGTGTCTTTGCTTCATACAGTGTTCTTTGTGTCTGATAATTATCTCCTTGCCCTATTGCACCGGCCTGTTTCTTTCACCCTCTTGGTCATATTAGGTCGAGCGGGTGCACTTCCTTTTGCTTCTATATTGGTAATTTGTCTGGTGAAGGGTATATATGCCCTATGCATTATCTTAAATTGCATTTCTCTCCAGTTTTCTGATGTAATTATTTTACAAGTTCTGACATACCCAATCATTAGGTCTTCCATCATTGGAATTTCTTGGAAGTCTTGTTGCCAAGCTTCTAGATTTTTTTTGTTATTTTTGTCCATGTCTTGGTCTCTAACAAGTTTATATATATCAGCTAGCGAGTATCTGGTATCTGCGTCTTGACTGAAGTACATGTCTATTGCGTTGTTTTCTAATACTGTATGTGTTTTTTGTAGTCTTGGAGTTGTCTCCCATAGTTTAGTAGTTGGATGTATTGGAATACCTGGTGGTCTTACATTTTTAAGACACTCCCTGGACTACAGACTTTATATGTAAGTTACTACATGCATGTTACTGTTCTGTATACTATACATATCTTTTACCCTTGGTGCGCTTTGAGAATGTTTCCTCTTATGATTGGTTCACCTGTGGAGTTAATCTTTTGTGGACATCTGTGGAGGAGGGGAATACCTCCAAGCACAAGAACTGCAAGAGGGGAGAGTTCAACTGAAAGATCTTTAGGAAGCATGAGCGCGGATCATAAACTCTAACTGGATTTATTGTATGACTGCTGATGGGTAAGTAATGGGAATGTAAAAAGGGACAAGAGAAGACATAACGTACAGTAGCAAACATATCTGTGTCACATGTTACTTGTGTATTATAGGCAATGCTGGATGCAGATGGTGACTGGACTTCTCACTGCAGTTACCAGTCCACTGATTCCAGAATGAAAGCCTAATTTGAAGCTTTGTTGGGTCGTTTCTGAATGTCTGGATAAATTTGGCGTCTGTGCTATACTATTAACCTGCGAAAGTGGTGCAGATTTGTAAAGGCGTGTTGTGTTTCCCGGAACATTGTATAATATTTACAGTAACATTATAAAAGTGGTGTTGAAAGAGTACCATTGTCTTCTTATGTGCAAAACATTATAACATCATTGATGTAAATAAACTTCAATCAAATAAATATCATGCAGAATTATGACATTCAATTTAGGTTACACTGTATGTCTGTATTTGTTGTGTGGTGCTGTATCCCTGATTTTACAATGTCGTGACCCATCTCGTTAAGAAGAGCTTGTACTCTCATTAAATTGCAAATGCACCTCCTTAAACTTGGCAGAGTGGCCTATACCGCATAGTACAGTAATAATATAATAAGTAATAATACCGCATAGTACAGTAATAATGTAATAAGTAATAATACCGCATAGTACAGTAATAATGTAATAAGTAATAATACCGCATAGTACAGTACTAATGTGCGGAACCTTTATTGCTCCTATAGAAAAAAAATTTAATATAATTTCTTCCAATAGTATCAGATGCAAATAGAGACACACTGTACATTTGTACTCCAAATCCGTTTACACCGTACTGTATGCAATTATTTATCTCTGCTTACACAAGGTAATAATATTGTGAGCAGTCATATAGAGCAATAAGAAGAATGAGGGACTCATCACTCCGTGAATATTTTTATGTGACAGTTATTAAGCTAATCGGCAATTTGTTTTGTACAATACTTAAATAGTATGTGACACATATCAGGAAACATACAGTACCGTCACATAAACTATTTAAGATGACATTTTTTCGCTTCCGTCAATAATGTGGCGTTATCTTTACTTTACATTTAAATGTCATAAAATGTTTTTTATTATTTGACAATTTAATAGATTACAATCATGTTTGTTGTTGTTAATACGTTAAATGTGTTTCCCTTTCACTGTATTTGTACCAAGTAATCATTTGAACAAATAGATTAAGAACATTACTCTGAGTCACATGAGGAGATTAAATGAAACGAGTGAAAGCTTTTTAAGATGAGGCCAGGGTGCTTTAGAAAGGTTCCTGGAAAGATAATGAGCAAAGAGAAGTAGAGATTCTGCCTGTGTGCTTCTAGCTGGTACAATGTAAACACTTCAAGGAAGGGCAAAAGAAAAGGAAAACCTAGTGCACAAAACGCCCGTGCACCGCGACTGCGCAAAACCGAGCACGCAGCAGCAGCAGACAGACACAGGGAGATGGATACCACAGGACACTGCAGCACTTTCCTAGCGGGCGCCACACGTCCCCCTAAATGTTTATTTCTATGGATACCTTGTGAGTGCCTTGTATCTTGTTACTTTTAATAGAGATGGAAAGGGATGTGTACCAAAGAAGGTACACTGAAGAATCCCCTTGTAGGCGCACCGCAGACCTTTATAGTACAGACGGTCAGGGGTGGATGTAGTAAATAGAATATATTTTATTAAACAATGTAAATGTGTAGTTAAAACAGTATATAGTGCAGTACCATATACTCAAATAAAAGATAGACAGTGACGTCTATACAGCTCCGCCAAGCGTCTCTCGGAGCTCCTGGGCTCTGGTCAATGTAGTATCGTAACTACACAGGGTGCCTATTGTCTTGCAGGTCACATGTACCGTGGTAAACGTAAGTATATGTGATGATATGTTAACACACACGGTACGATCACTAATGATAGTTCCCCTAGGTCACTAATAAGTGTATAGAGTGGAAAGAGGGGTGTGTGATCAAGATAATTCGTGTTTGGACAGCTGTGTCTATGTAAAGGGATAACACACCCCTTGAACTGTGTTTATATCAGACAGTTTATCAAGTAATCAGTGTGTTGAAAAAGAGGCTGATTCTCCAAAATCTATAATAACGTATAGAGTAGGTTGGGAAGCAGAATCGTTGACACAACATTGCCCAATCTATGAAGCTATATTAGGGGCACTAACACCTATTTGTCTATGTAGGTACAAGTGACAGGTCTAATACACATTTAGGGTCACTTGGCACCACCTTGGTCTACTGGCTATATCCCAACCTACTCTATACGTTATTATAGATTTTGGAGAATCAGCCTCTGTTTCAACACACTGATTACTTGATAAACTGTCTGATATAAACACAGTTCAAGGGGTGTGTTATCCCTTTACATAGACACAGCTGTCCAAACACTAATTATCTTGATCACACACCCCTCTTTCCACTCTATACACTTATTAGTGACCTAGGGAAACTATCATTAGTGATCGTACCGTGTGTGTTAACATATCATCACATATACTTACGTTTACCACGGTACATGTGACCTGCAAGACAATAGGCACCCTGTGTAGTTACGATACTACATTGACCAGAGCCCAGGAGTTCCGAGAGACGCTTGGCGGAGCTGTATAGACGTCACTGTCTATCTACTGAAAGTGTTGATTTATCCAGTTCCCTGTATGTACACTGCATGCATGTGAAGGACACATGAGGCATTACCTCTGCACATTGTTTACCATTCAGCCGTGTGTGTAAAGCAGATAGTTTGCACGCTGCAATAGTGAGGTCTATTTATCAAGCTCAGAATACATGCACCTTTCAGAATGACAACAATGTCCTAATCTGTCCATTATAAACTGATTCACATGAAACAAATCGCACAGTCATTCTTCCTACGTGTGATATGGGGCTTTTAGATCCATACGGTGTATTTGATGGACATACTGTACACTTTCCTTACTTTCCTTTTATTTTACATTACCACATTGTTTACAGATTTAAAAAGAACCAAACAGAAGCAAGGTGCTTACATAAACTGATAATATTAGCCCCAGCTCGATGCCAGCACAGTATGGAGTGGGATAAATAGACCCCAGCGTGTGTTTATTGTCGTGCATGTGTGCTTTACTGCGCACATTGTGCACCTGTTACACTGTATGTACAAACGTCTTCTTTGGCAGACTAACATATATCTGGGATTGTGTTGTGGTTTTGTGCCTGTCATTTTGGCACCTTTTGCAAACAAATTGCAGTTTGAGATGTGTAAAATGACCTGAAGCAAAATAACTAAGTAAATATAATTAACCGTAATTAAAATAATTATGATGCCACATAGCAGCGCGGAAATGGCTTTCAAGTAGAGGAAGTATTAGTCTTTAAAGCCTGAGCCAACATCCTACCGATCAAGCAATGTGACGCAAGCTCGCCCTTCTATGTCGCCCGTTTCCTATCATGGCCATAGCACAGTTTGCTGCAGAATGGAGGATTTTATTGCCCGAGAGTCTGTAAGAAAATCTATTGGTAACATAATAGGTTGGAAAAGGACATACTGTATATCCATTGGTAACATAATAGGTTGGAAAAGGACATACTGTATATCCATTGGTAACATAATAGGTTGGAAAAGAACATACTGTATATCCATTGAGTTAAACCTTTCTGAAATTCAGGTTATATTTACAGTATATCCAGGCTAGAGATGTACAAAGGTCAGTTGGGTAGCTAAACATGTGCGGGTCCTGGGGCAAAAAAATATTCAGGGCCCCCTCATGTCTCTCTTTTTGTTCTCTCTCTCTCTCTCTCTCTTTTTTTTGTTCTCTATCTCTCTCTCTCTCTCTCTCTCTCTCTCTCTCTCTCTCTCTCTCTCTCTCTCTGTTGTCTCTCTCTCTCTCTCTCTCTCTCTCTCTCTCTCTCTCTCTCTCTCTCTCTTTTTGCTCTCTCTCCCTTGGCTATCTCTTTTTGTTTTCTCTCTCTTTGCTCTTTTTGCTCACTCTCCCTTTGCTCTCTCTCCCTTTGCTCTCTCTCCCTTTGCTCTCTCTCCCTTTGCTCTCTCTCCCTTTGCTCTCTCTCCCTTTGCTCTCTCTCCCTCTCTCTCTCTCTCTCTCTCTCTCTCTCTGCCTCTCTCTCGCTCTGTCTCTGCTCTCTCTCTTTGCTCTGTCTCTGCTCTCTCTCTTTGCTCTCTCTCTTTCACATGTCTTTCTTTTCCCCTTATGTATTTCTCTCTTGTACGTCATTTTCTCTTTGTGTCTCATCCTTTCTGTATCCTTTCATTTTCATGTCTGTTTGTACCCCTGTGATTTAACCCTTCCCTCCCTCTCACCTTTCCCAGCCTGTCTCTCAGGCTACAGCTCTATCCCCGCCCACTGACCGAGGCTCCGCCCCTCCCTCCCTCTCACCTTTCCCAGCCTGTTTGTCAGGCTGCAGCCCTACCCACTGACTGAGGCTCCGCCCCTCCCTCTCACCTGTCCCAGTTTGTTTGTCAGGCTGCAGCTCCAGTCCCACTCTGCATAACTTGAGGCCCCGCCCCTGACATAGGCCCTACTTAAGATGTTTAAATATGAATTAGGTATAGGATGGGGGAAAATAAAATATGGAAGAGAAGGTTGGGGGTTAACCAACTGTACAGAAGGAATAACATTATCAACATAATGCAGTTTCAATAAAGTACACAAAGGTACATTCATTTATAGAGAAGAGAAGCATTCCTGCAGTTAAATAAAAGCTACAAATACATAACGTAAGATATTATAGGAGGGATCTTACCACAATATTAAAAGAAGATCTTGATCACAGGGACATAACAAAATATGAGCATTATTTAATTCTAGGGAACACCCCACGGATAGCAATTTTTTTTGTAGGCTTCCCAAGGTCCAGAAATACCTAACCCAGTATGACCAATCATATCTGGATTGGGAATTGTGACAGAAAATGTGTCTATAAAAGTCTAAGGGGTCTATTCTAGTAGCCTCAATGAGTTTGCTGCTACATTGCAAGGTTTGGCCTGTTCTCGCCGAACGGTTTGTCAGTTGAGCAATTCAGAAAGAACCTGAACCCCTCTCAAAGGTGCCGCAGGAAAATGCTAAAAACACCCGGGACAGCAGCGATGAGATCTCAGCCTTACTCAAAGTTCTCCCCCGTATGATCTGGCTGCAGCAACATAGAGCTGCACAGAGACAGCCTCCTCTCCTTGCACATCTATCGCAAGCGTTCGCAGTGTATTTTTTTATTTTAATTCTAGTGTGCATGAGCAGGGGGTCACCGGAGCAGAAACTCGTTGATTTCAGGTCCGGGGACCCCCTGCTTCCCGAGTTACAGGCCCCGTTATGGGGTGCCGGTATCTCCTGTGCATTTAAATGTCCGGTCACATGACACCGGATATTTAAACATTGCATGGGGATGTCAGCACCACATAACGGGCCTGTATCTCAGAAATCAGGGTTAACTCTGTTCTGCGCCTGAGACCCCCTGCTCACGTACACTAGTATTAAAATGTATATAAAAACAGCTTCATTACCTTAGCGGCTTGCTGCTAAGGCAATGAAGGGGTTAAAATCGAATAGATATCCATACAGAGAAAGGCGCACAGCAAAAAGAGAGAGTGGGTCACAGCTACTAAAAAATAACCTTTATTGGTCCATAAAAGAGAAAGGGAGGTACAAAAAAACATGTAGGAGGGTTTTTTGAACCTCCCTTTCTCTTTTATGGACCAATAAAGGTTAGTTTTTAGTAGCTGTGACCCACTCTCTCCTTTTGCTGTGTGCCTTTCTCTATATGGATATTTGCTTTGATCTTCTACAAGCAGCAGCACGCTCAACACACCAGCTGGATGGGGAGACTCAAATACTGTGAGTAACAGACTTTATTCAATCTGATATACACGTGTGATATATGAGTGTTCCAGGGCCCATCCCAATGAGGTTCTGTGCAGGGAATGTTTTCCTTTGCCCAGTCCCTTCAGGGAATATAGGTCCCCATTAAGGTAACCATACCACAGGATCGGTGTCATCATTTACTTATTACCCCCTATGGTGCTGTGGATTTATTGTGGATCAATATAAGGTCATACATTACGGACTCAGCATTGCAGCGCTGGTTCCACATTGAGAATTCAATAGTTAAACTCGAAAAGCCTGTTTATTGGGGGCAGAGGGAGTGGATGAAGGGGGTAGTTGCCCAAGGTGGGTGGTTAGGCCTGCCAGGAAGGTTTTGGGAGTGGTTAACCATTTCACTAGCATAGCGGTGGGAACCGCTATGTATTGAAGGGGTTAACCACTCCTGCTACCCACTCGGTAGGCCTAACCACCTACACTTGGGCAACTACCCATTTCACCCAATCCCTCTACCCCCAATAAACATTAAAAAACACAATAACCCTAATACACAACTCCTCTACCCCCAACAATCCCCCCCAAAACATACAGTACAGTAATCGTCAAAATGACTATTTATCCAGATATGGATAGTAACTCATTTTCCCATTCAAAATAAACCATTAGCCAGCAGAAAGTAAGTAAAACTTCTACTTACCCCTTCCAGGATGAAGAACATCCTCATCACCATCCTCCGCGTCCATGTACTCTGTTGGTAGGAACAGAACAGAACCCCTTAATCACCTTAATAACTGCTAAAGTAATTAAAGGGGTAAACCCCCTCCCCCGCTACCCACCCGAGCGGCCTAACCACCCACCCGGGGCAAATATCCCCACACTCTACCCATTGATTGGCACAGTGGAACATCATGCCCATAATATGGGCATGAAAAGCCACTATAGAAGTCAATAGGCAACCTAAAATTCACTTCAGAAGTATAGAGTGCATTACTATAGGGATTCTGTTCTTTTTTCTTTGCTTCAATACACTTACTAATATATTAGTTGACAAATTTGAATAAAAGTTTAGTGCACATATAATTGGGGGCTTGTCTGTTTTTCCTACGTCTTTGTTGGGGGTCTCTCTATGTTAATTTATTATTTCACCTATTACTGTACATCTAATTATCATTTCCTGAGGTTGAGAAAATAACACCTGTGTTGTTTTGTGTGTACTGTAGCTTATACTGCACCGACACACTTTATTCGAGCAAATACCCGGTATGTACCTGGCAGATACCTGGAATGCGCCACTCCTCACCTCTGACAAGCCCCGTTGCATTTGCCTTCCCAGCCTGGGTTCATGCCTGGCTGATGGGCGGCTGATCTGTTAAATGATAATGATTAGGATTTAATAGGCTGCAATGCTTCGTGTGTCTACCAGATGGCATAAATTCATGAATTGTAATGCAGTATATATATATATACTGTGCAGTATTGCAGCCAGCGGGAATAAAATGCTTCAATCCCTGCTTGGAAAATACCTCAATGCACTCGGGCAGAAAACAGTCACAAACCTCAATACACCCGGGTATACCCGAATTCGTGGGACTAGCCAAGCTCGAATAAAGTGTGTCGCCAGTGTATAATGTAATTCCTCAACATTGCCAAACTGTTTTTGCTTTTGTTCCATAATATAATAATTACTGTTTTGAACTTCACAATTCTGTATCTTTCAAAGAAAATACACATTTCAGAACTAATTACCAATGAAATGTTGGTCTGTTAATATGCTCGATCTTCCTGGGGAAGTTTCTAACTTTGTAGGAGCTTATAACTCATCCGTTGTCTAAATAACGGTGACGTAACTAGGCAAGAATCACTGTCATGATATTTCATCCTGCCGGTATCTTCACATCCAGATACATATAGTACAACACTTTCAGTTATAGAGAACCTATTTGTCATTGAATCTGTCTTCATCAAACTGTCGTACAATATGCACATAAATTTATTTGCACCATTGTAGGGTCCTAACTTAAACATTGATACACAAACTCACGGAGCTGAAGTGAAAGCACTCTTATATTAAAACACTCAGTTTACATGGCTGACAAATCAATGCAATATGTTCCTTGGTAGAAGCGGTTGTCTCTGAATATACTGGTCAAGAGTAAAAGTCTGAAAATACAGTAGATATGAATAAAACTACTTTTACAAAACAATATGGCCCACTGTCTTTATCCTATAGAACAGGGGTGCAAACTTTTGCTTCTGCGCCCCCTGTCTCAATTGCCCCGGTTCCCGCGCCCCCCTTACCTTGCGTCAGTGTGAAATGATGCTGCGGGGTCCTGTGACGTCATGTCACGTGACCTGCGGCATCATTTAATGCGTGTGACGTCCCATCACATGGCCGCGTGGCATCATTTGACGCCACGTTGCCATGGCGACGCGTCACACAGCCGGCTGAAGCAAAGTAAGTGGAGTGTTGCAGGGGACTCACACGATCACCCGGTATTTAATTTAAATGCCTTGGGGAAGAGCGCTGGGCCTCTTCAACCGCCTGCGCCCTCCCAGAAAAATATCCCGCCCACCAGTTTGCGTTACAATGTGGGATTCATTACCCATGGAGACTGTGATGGCAGATACAATAGATTTGTTCAAAAAAAGGTTGGACATCTTTTTAGATGGGAAAGGTATACAGGGATATACCAAATAAGTATACATGGGAAGGATGTTGATCCAGGGATTAATCCGATTGCTAATTCTTGGAGTTAGGAAGGAATTTATTTTTCCCCTTATGAGATATCATTGGATGATATGACACTGGGGTTTTTTGTTTGCCTTCCTCTGGATCAATATACTGTAATTATAGATATAGGATAAAGTATCTGTCGTCTAAATTTAGCATAGGTTGAACTTGATGGATGTACGTCTTTTTTCAACCTCATCTACTATGTAACAATGTAACTATGTAACTATGTATGTTCTGCATGTGCAACAATTACTTTACCTTTAGCATACAGATGACGTTTCCGGTTCTGGCATGTCCTTGTGGCGGCTCCCACGTGAGCACCTCCCCCCTATCTCCCCCCCGCTCCCCCCGCACACGACGTGCACAAGAGAGGCGCGTGCAAGTCGCTAGACATTTTTGGAGCCATCGCGAGTGCCAGCGCTCTGCGGGGAGTCACAAAAATTCCCGAGCAGGCAGCCATCGGACTGCCCGAGGAGCGTCCCTGGAGGCACGGGCAGAACCGGAGCCTCCACCTGCATCTTGTTGTTCTGCTATGAAGCCTTACATTTTGATAATACAGTATGCAGACGGTATTTTTCTGTTCTGCCAATACACAACCTAAATAATGATTCTGCCCTGAGCACTCGAGCCAAACAGAGAGACAGGGAAGAAGAAAATGTATGGTTTTCTGGCAAGCGCGCTTACTAATTCTAGGAATCATTTCAACTAAATGGATAATGTGCCATAATATTGCATAATATTGTGTGTTTAACAGTACGTAATAATCTTGTGGCACTTTCCACTGGCTCAAGTCAAAATAAGTGAACAATTGCATCACTTAAGAGGAAGACTGAAACTGTACTTGATAAAGCAAGAGGAATAACTTACATAAACTTTTATTCTGTTATCAGAAGTCATCTAAGACTGGGCAGTAATGGAAAGGTTTGATGTATGGCCTGAATATTCAAATGTTTCTTCCTATGGAGAAACAGAGGGGGGAGAGGGAGTAGGTGCCTGCAGAAAAGGGAGTAGGGCACAAGATAACACGTATAGACTAAATAGACAGAAATGACAAACTCTAATAGAGAAAGTTGCTTGGATACAAAGCGTCACATACTGGGAAGCAAAACATACCATTAAGAAAGTAGCACTGGATATTCACAGATTGATGCACATTATAATTCCCCTAACATCTCTAATTTTCTGTGTAATACAGCAGGCATATGCTTATGTTTAATGGACCAGTAGAAACAAGTGCTCATTTGCATGTAATTACCCAGGAGCCCCGTGTGCCAAACGATAATGGGGAAGCACAGGGTGTCAGACCTGCCTGAGACATGTGAATGTGCTCACAAGTCGTATTTATATTTGCTGTGCACCACTGTAATTGCATTACAAAATCTAACTATTTAACTGAATATTACGTGTGCCTTCTAAGGGGTACAATCCTCGGGCAAAACAAACTGTATGAATTTTCTTTCATACATACAGTATGGTGCATAGTGCATCAATTTTCCTTTGATACATAAGAGATGTTCTAGTAGTGGTGAGAAGGGAATATCCATGTGGAAAGGGCATTTTTCGCTCGGTGTGCTCATCCCCATATTCTGTAAGCCCCTCTCGCATATCCAAGCCGTGCGAGAAAGGCTTCTTTATGCGGTTTCATTCCGGCTCTGCCAATCCGAGCGGTGTGACACTCGAAAATGTGGCAAACTCACTGGGATTCTTTACTCAAAAAGGCAAACTGCTTCAAATAACCCAGATTGTGCCTCCCCAACTCAAGGCTGGCGAGATTGTACCTCCCCAACTCAAGGCTGGTGAGATTGTGCCTCCTCAACACAAGGCTGGCGAGATTGTGCCTCCCCAACTCAAGGCTGGCGAGATTGTGCCTCCCCAACTCAAGGCTGGCGCGATTGTGTCTCCCCAACTCAAGGCTGGCGAGATTGTGCCTCCCCAACTCAAGGCTGGCGCGATAGTGTCTGCCCAACTCAAGGCTGGCGAGATTGTGTCTCCCAAACTCAAGAATGGCGAGATAGCCCAAATAGATTGAGAATTGCATCATTACAAGCCACAAAACCTATAGACTGTGATGGTCTTCAGTTAAGACAATTAATATGCCTAATGACCTATTCTTTAGTATATTTCTGCCTTTCTACAGTACTTGCTGACTCCTGATGTACATTTTAACCCCTATATATTTATTATTACGCACAAATCCATTCATATGAACTACCTTGGTCACATGACATATCTGATTATCTCATTAAATGTCTCATTAAATGGTCGACGAGCCTGATTCAATGATACATATAGCTACCTATCTGAACTAGCTCCTCACCCCTACCACACCACGCAGCACTTATCATCAGAGATCTGACTCTAAAAGACTGTTCATGGTCCAACAAAGTATCCGGCCGCTCCTCCTTCTCTTACCGTGCACTCCAAAACTGGAACAGTCTAACGGAGACTCTCACAGCCGCCACCAGTCTAAGTTTTTAAAAAAACAAAACTCTCACATTTTAATCTGGTCTGTAACGGTTACATACACCTACTGTATAACATATATTATCTCTAACTGTGCATGCAATGTCTTGTATATAATGTATACCCTGTTCACTTAATGCAACTATGTATTTGTAAACATGTGTGGCCAGGTCTCCCCTCTGGGCATCCCCCGGGCTCCCCTTGGTTCCCCACTAACCTCCGCATAGCGGGGGAATCCTCGATAGGAGCATGGAGGTTGCACCGGGCGACTGAATGTGCTTGCGCATGTGCAGTACGTTTTTTGTGCGGCCCAATAAGATAGAGCGAAGGCTATTAGGAAGAGGCGCACTCATGCGCAGTGCATGGCGGCCATGTTAAGCATAACTCTGCAGGGGAACTACAGTCCCCAGCAGCCAAGGGACTGCAGTCACATGCTGCGCAACAGCCAATAGGGCAGCGAGGATCTCCTGCTCCACACAATTTATATATTTGGCGCACTGTGAGCCACGCCTGTCGGAGCTGGGACACAGAAGGATAAGGGTGTCTGTGGCCCCTGCACTAGGCCAGATACCCCCTATTAGGCCCCAGCTGGGCCCAGACACTCCTAATCATAATGAACGTGCTCCCTGTTAACGCGAGTTAAAAAGTATTGCAATTTCACTTCGTATTAACAAGTTATTTCATGTTATTGAGGAAGGAAGCATTTTCATGTAATGTCTTGTTTAGGGACCATGGGGAGCACATAACTTATTACCTAAATGACCTACAGTATATCATTCTGAATTTATGAGCATATTTGTTATCTCAAAATTGAAGGCACTTTATGTTGTGGGACATTTAATTTTTTTTTTTAAACCTATTTATCTAAATATAACACAAACTCAAATTATTTTCAGAAATATTTGTTTTAATAATTTTATTTCAAATATTGGAAGTTATGTTAATCCCGCCTCAAACCAAAAGAACGTTTGTGTGGTTTAACCACACACAGAATGTCAATTTTAATAGAGGCGGTGTACTGTATACAATGCGATGTGAGAATATGGCTAGTTATCAAGTTTAATTCCACTACTTATGTCCCTTGTCAAACTGTGCGGTTAGACAAGGGAAAACCTGCAGCTGCTGTAACATCCACCACAGGCCCCTAAGAATACTAATAAAAATGGTAAGATAAACATTATACAATCTGGCCTCTTCCTACTCACCATGTATGCCAAAGGGCTTTTCCAATTATTTTGTTGACTCTTCCATGAAGGCGTGGGGACAGGTTGGTTGGCACAACAAGTGACTCTGATGCATAAGACTGCACCCTCTTCTACAAACTGGGTACAAATACCACTAATGTAAACTGAATTTGCCATAACCAGAAGAAGAGATTGAAGGCAGAAGGATCCAGTCCCACCAATCAACCATCACCATGACATTTTGCAATACATTGCTCTGCGTAGTTGGAGCTCTGATATCTACAGGTGAGATCAATTATGCATTGCAGCCATTGCCAAAAAAGGTAAGTATTGGGATAAAGTCTGTGATGGGGAAAAATAAGTACTAATATGCAGTAAATGCAGTAAATAGTGGTACCAGACAAGATTGTCTATTGATTGGTTATACTGGATCTACAATCTCCAATGTATACACTTAAAATACAGGTGCGCTGATAAGTATTCTAAAACTTGCCTTGGAAAATCTGGGGCAATCCCCAACAATACCCCAGTAATGCTGCAACATTTTCTGTGACATTTCTGCAGATAAAGTAATGGCCCTGTATATGTGAATAATTGGATATCCCCAAAGCTTGGCCTTGCTGAGGTTCTTTGAGGAGATGGTTGACAAACACTAGGATAAAGGTAAAGGTGGTAAGCTCGAAGAGTGAAGGGGATGAAAGTGAAGGAACTTGCTCAGGGATTGTTGAACTCTGAGCAGACTGATGGGGATATGGAGAAGCAGCAGACAGGGAAATCTTAAATATTTGTGATGGTAATGAACACAATAGTTTCCCTATAAAAAGGCAGTGTGTGCTCACAGCCACTCACAGCTAAAAGTGGTACACCGGTGTACCTAACAAACCAAAGCAAAAATGGGAATATCCAAAAAGTTTCATTTTAATACTTCAACTTTAAGTCCAACATAACAATATACAGATGTTATTAACCTTGTTACCGAAACTAACAGTGGAAATAACACATTAACTGCCTTAACCATCGTTACCAATAGTGCTAATTTCCAATACCGTGCTGCTGTTAACGCGATGATTTAACGGGCGAGGTAACGTCAGTCGCGATGATGATATTACAGAGCCTAAGAGTTACAGAGCCTAAGAGTTAAAGATGGGAAGATGTCCTTTTTTTTTTTCAATTTGAGGTTCCGAGTACACTAAAATGGACTTGGGTGGGTTTACATATCCATGAAACTTACACAGAGACACATGCGTGCTATTGTCTTACTACTCTGTTCCAAGGCTGTTATGGGCTGCGATGATACAGAAAAAGGCCCGTGGTGTCGCCCGTAGCGACACCGCGCGGCGCAAAAACAAGTCAGAAACCTACGTGAAAACTGCATATACCAAATGCGACTGTCTCCCCGCTTGCTACTGCAATGCGGGCGACAGTGGAAGCATTTTTAACATTTGTTTTCGGTGTTGCGACTGCCGCGTCACGTGACGCGGCCGTCCAATCAAATAACAGATTTCAGCCTGCAGCATCACGTGTGCAGCAGCATGTGCTTGTGTACATGTCACTCAGCAACGTTGCAATTGTGACATCACAGAAGCGCGTCTTGCAGTTCGGCTGTATAATCGCAGCCTTAGTCAAGTAGAGGCTTAAATAATCTATTGTTGGTTATAGCATTCTGTACAATGGTTTATACTTTTGCTTTTTATTCTAGTTTGCTGTGAGAACTGCACCACTTGTCTGGGACGAAACAGAAAAGACTGTGAAGGAGTAACAATTGATTGCAAGGAGTTAGGATGTATTACGGTGTCGGAGAGCTGTGTTGTGGGTATGTACAAAACCTTACAGTTTTGTACAGTATGTGTGTCATACACATACCTCCTGGAGATTCACAAATAATAAAAAGCTATACAGTAAATACTGTAGTAAATGCAATTCCCCTCATCATATGAGCAGAGACCTAAGCAGGTGAGAATGTAAGTTCTAGAAGAAAGGAGACAGAGGAAGTAAAATGCAGAAAAAGGTTACAACATAGATATGAGGAAGAAAAAGTTCTCCAATTACATAACAAGCTTCAAAACACGAGAGTCGGGATAAATTAGATATGATGGAGATTCTTCACTGAAAGTAAACATGGGGAGCTGAACAGGTTCCAAGTGCAGATGAAAATACTGATCAATATACTGTAAGTAGGGATACAGGCTAAAGTATCTGTCATCTAAATTTAGCATAGGTCGAACTTGATGGACGTACGTCTTTTTTCAATCTACTATGTAACTATTTAACATGTGACTATGTAACTCTGTAGACTCCAGGGCTAGCAGAAAGTAGTAAATCTGGGCTCCCACGGGTTTATTCAGTCTCTATGATGAGTTATGCTGGGAATGGATGACTAGCGCCAATGTTGGACCCTTCTTTCTCTGTACCATTATCTCTTTATAATATTACTCGTCCTTCCCTATGTATGTACCTCTAGAAAACATTGAATACCCAACACTGTACAAGGGCTGTGCTGTTGAGGGACTGGGTACCACTGATGTTCTTTTCTCTCTCATCAATGATGCTGGAATAAAGCTTCTTATTAATTCAAAATACTGCAAAAGTGAAAACTGCAATCAGAACACAACATATCAGGGTACGTATCACACATTTCCTGAGCTACGTA